>NW_028122843.1:0-153183 GCF_965194805.1 Balaenoptera borealis | reverse complement strand
GAGTAGGTCTTGTCTACTACATATTGGGTTTATGGAACGGTATCTGAGCTAATTTGATACCCTTGTTTTATGTATCACCCCACCTCACCTTTCCCGTTAAGCAGCCATAGTGTGTTTTCTGCATGTGTGACTCTGTTCTGTTTTGTAATTCAGTTCAAGTGTAACGGTTTTACATTCCCTCTATCAGTGATACCTTAGGAGAAGTGTCCTTTTCTGTGTGACTTATTTCACTTAGAATCGTCGTACCTAAATCCACTCATCATGCTGCTACTAACCTTATGACATTGATTTCATGGCTGAGTGATATTCCATTGTACATAAGGACCACAACTTCTTTATCCAATTTTCTCTTTCCTGGGATATTTAAGGTGGAATGAAGTGGAGGTCCTTGTCAACAGAGCAGCCCTCAACTTTGGGGTGCTTGTGTCTTGCTGATTTTTCATTTTCCCAATTTATACCCCCATGAGTGGAAGTGCCCTATGCTCTCTAAGCTGTGTTTTTCAGATGTTTCAGGACACACCGTGCACTTCTCAGAGTGGCTGTTGCCAATTTACATCCCGCCCATCAGCGTAGCAAGGCTCCCATTTCTCCATGGCCTGTCCTGCATTCTGGTTTTGACACTTTTTTCAGCATGGCCCTTTTGACCGATGGGAAGCGAGACTTCTCTGTAGCGCTGATTTGCCTTTCCAGGTTGCTTGGTTGGCCAAAAGGGCGTATGCGTTTTTTCCTGAATATATTCAGGAAAAAACGCATACGCCCTTTTGGCCAAGGGCCTCATTGTCAACGTTTTGCCGCTTTTCATGTGCTTTAAAGGCGATTCGTATCTACCTCCTGAAATCTGTTTCGTGCAATTCTGCCTTGATTTCAAATCCTCTTCTTTGCCTTCCCTCAATATATTTGTGGACGAGAGTTATCATTTATAACTCTGCAGGTTTGTGAATTGCAGTGCCCTGAACCTCCATTTTACAACTCGCTTTTTTGGAGCTGGCCGCAAAAGCGCAGGATGGCTTCAGGCCCTGTTTCTGGTTCCGGGGGCAGCTGAGCCTGTGGTTAATTCTTCTTCCTGATGGGAAAATAGAGTGACCTGTGCCTGTCCCGACACCAAGAGCTAGTCTCTCGTTGGTTCCCCGTCTTCCCCGTTCATCCTCAGGACAAATTGCAACCTGTACGGAACAGGAGGTTAAAGGTGCTGATGCTCCAAGTAGGGAGATTGCTAGAGTAAAGTGGCTGGAATGGCGAACCCGGGCACAAGGAGATGAGAAATGAGGTGCGTTTTAGAAACCTTTCCCCATCACACGGTGTACCATCTTCTGGGTTTCTCATGCATGTTTTCGATGTAGGAAGATGCCCTTGAAGCTGGAGATTTGGGACCCATGCGATGGGTACCACGCAGTATTCCTTTAAAGGGTCTGCGTTTGCTCACCCAACCTCACCAAACCTCTCAGCCCCAAGAGTGTCCACCCTTATGTCTCATCCAGCTGTGGGTCTAGATATGGTCAATCCAGGTTGCATCACAGCCCCTGAACTCATTGTGTAAGAATTTCTATCTCTTTCACTGTCGTTGTTTCATGGGTTTTTCAAAGTAATTTATTTTCATAATGGGGTTTAGCTGCTTTTCACGGCTGTGTTTATGCCGCTTTCCACCCACTTGACACACTAACAGAGAGATATCAATACATAGGCTTTAAGATTATTACTAGTCAGATATATTCTTGTGCGGTGAATAGGGCGTGTTGAGTCCAGTTCTCTGAGCAAGGAGTAGGTCTTGTCTACTACATATTGGGTTTATGGAACGGTATCTGAGCTAATTTGATACCCTTGTTTTATGTATCACCCCACCTCACCTTTCCCGTTAAGCAGCCATAGTGTGTTTTCTGCATGTGTGACTCTGTTCTGTTTTGTAATTCAGTTCAAGTGTAACGGTTTTTACATTCCCTCTATCAGTGATACCTTAGGAGAAGTGTCCTTTTCTGTGTGACTTATTTCACTTAGAATCGTCGTACCTAAATCCACTCATCATGCTGCTACTAACCTTATGACATTGATTTCATGGCTGAGTGATATTCCATTGTACATAAGGACCACAACTTCTTTATCCATTTTTCTCTTTCCTGGATATTTAAGGTGGAATGAAGTGGAGGTCCTTGTCAACAGAGCAGCCCTCAACTTTGGGGTGCTTGTGTCTTGCTGATTTTTCATTTTCCCAATTTATACCCCCATGAGTGGAAGTGCCCTAGCTCTCTAAGCTGTGTTTTTCAGATGTTTCAGGACACACCGTGCACTTCTCCAGAGTGGCTGTTGCCAATTTACATCCCGCCCATCAGCGTAGCAAGGCTCCCATTTCTCCATGGCCTGTCCTGCATTTCTGGTTTTGACACTTTTTTCAGCATGGCCCTTTTGACCGATGGGAAGCGAGACTTCTCTGTAGCGCTGATTTGCCTTTCCAGGTTGCTTGGTTGGCCAAAAAGGGCGTATGCGTTTTTTCCTGAATATATTCAGGAAAAAACGCATACGCCCTTTTTGGCCAAGGGCCTCATTGTCAACGTTTTGCCGCTTTTCATGTGCTTTAAAGGCGATTCGTATCTACCTCCTGAAATCTGTTTCGTGCAATTCTGCCTTGATTTCAAATCCTCTTCTTTGCCTTCCCTCAATATATTTGTGGACGAGAGTTATCATTTATAACTCTGCAGGTTTGTGAATTGCAGTGCCCTGAACCTCCATTTTACAACTCGCTTTTTTGGGAGCTGGCCGCAAAAGCGCAGGATGGCTTCAGGCCCTGTTCTGGTTCCGGGGGGCAGGCTGAGCCTGTGGTTAATTCTTCTTCCTGATGGGAAAATAGAGTGACCTGTGCCTGTCCCGACACCAAGAGCTAGTCTCTCGTTGGTTCCCCGTCTTCCCGTTCATCCTCAGGACAAATTGCAACCTGTACGGAACAGGAGGTTAAAGGTGCTGATGCTCCAAGTAGGGAGATTGCTAGTAAAGGGGCTGGAATGGCGAACCCGGGCACAAGGAGATGAGAAATGAGGTGCGTTTTAGAAACCTTTCCCCATCACACGGTGTACCATCTTCTGGGTTTCTCATGCATGTTTTCGATGTAGGAAGATGCCCTTGAAGCTGGAGATTTGGGACCCATGCGATGGGTACCACGCAGTATTCCTTTAAAGGGTCTGCGTTTGCTCACCCAACCTCACCAAACCTCTCAGCCCCAAGAGTGTCCACCCTTATGTCTCATCCAGCTGTGGGTCTAGATATGGTCAATCCAGGTTGCATCACAGCCCCTGAACTCATTGTGTAAGAATTTCTATCTCTTTCACTGTCGTTGTTTCATGGGTTTTTCAAAGTAATTTATTTTCATAATGGGGTTTAGCTGCTTTTCACGGCTGTGTTTATGCCGCTTTCCACCCACTTGACACACTAACAGAGAGATATCAATACATAGGCTTTAAGATTATTACTAGTCAGATATATTCTTGTGCGGTGAGTAGGGCGTGTTGAGTCCAGTTCTCTGAGCAAGGAGTAGGTCTTGTCTACTACATATTGGGTTTATGGAACGGTATCTGAGCTAATTTGATACCCTTGTTTTATGTATCACCCCACCTCACCTTTCCCGTTAAGCAGCCATAGTGTGTTTTCTGCATGTGTGACTCTGTTCTGTTTTGTAATTCAGTTCAAGTGTAACGGTTTTTACATTCCCTCTATCAGTGATACCTTAGGAGAAGTGTCCTTTTCTGTGTGACTTATTTCACTTAGAATCGTCGTACCTAAATCCACTCATCATGCTGCTACTAACCTTATGACATTGATTTCATGGCTGAGTGATATTCCATTGTACATAAGGACCACAACTTCTTTATCCATTTTTCTCTTTCCTGGGATATTTAAGGTGGAATGAAGTGGAGGTCCTTGTCAACAGAGCAGCCCTCAACTTTGGGGTGCTTGTGTCTTGCTGATTTTTCATTTTCCCAATTTATACCCCCATGAGTGGAAGTGCCCTATGCTCTCTAAGCTGTGTTTTTCAGATGTTTCAGGACACACCGTGCACTTCTCCAGAGTGGCTGTTGCCAATTTACATCCCGCCCATCAGCGTAGCAAGGCTCCCATTTCTCCATGGCCTGTCCTGCATTTCTGGTTTTGACACTTTTTTCAGCATGGCCCTTTTGACCGATGGGAAGCGAGACTTCTCTGTAGCGCTGATTTGCCTTTCCAGGTTGCTTGGTTGGCCAAAAAGGGCGTATGCGTTTTTTCCTGAATATATTCAGGAAAAAACGCATACGCCCTTTTTGGCCAAGGGCCTCATTGTCAACGTTTTGCCGCTTTTCATGTGCTTTAAAGGCGATTCGTATCTACCTCCTGAAATCTGTTTCGTGCAATTCTGCCTTGATTTCAAATCCTCTTCTTTGCCTTCCCTCAATATATTTGTGGACGAGAGTTATCATTTATAACTCTGCAGGTTTGTGAATTGCAGTGCCCTGAACCTCCATTTTACAACTCGCTTTTTTGGGAGCTGGCCGCAAAAGCGCAGGATGGCTTCAGGCCCTGTTCTGGTTCCGGGGGGCAGGCTGAGCCTGTGGTTAATTCTTCTTCCTGATGGGAAAATAGAGTGACCTGTGCCTGTCCCGACACCAAGAGCTAGTCTCTCGTTGGTTCCCCGTCTTCCCGTTCATCCTCAGGACAAATTGCAACCTGTACGGAACAGGAGGTTAAAGGTGCTGATGCTCCAAGTAGGGAGATTGCTAGTAAAGGGGCTGGAATGGCGAACCCGGGCACAAGGAGATGAGAAATGAGGTGCGTTTTAGAAACCTTTCCCCATCACACGGTGTACCATCTTCTGGGTTTCTCATGCATGTTTTCGATGTAGGAAGATGCCCTTGAAGCTGGAGATTTGGGACCCATGCGATGGGTACCACGCAGTATTCCTTTAAAGGGTCTGCGTTTGCTCACCCAACCTCACCAAACCTCTCAGCCCCAAGAGTGTCCACCCTTATGTCTCATCCAGCTGTGGGTCTAGATATGGTCAATCCAGGTTGCATCACAGCCCCTGAACTCATTGTGTAAGAATTTCTATCTCTTTCACTGTCGTTGTTTCATGGGTTTTTCAAAGTAATTTATTTTCATAATGGGGTTTAGCTGCTTTTCACGGCTGTGTTTATGCCGCTTTCCACCCACTTGACACACTAACAGAGAGATATCAATACATAGGCTTTAAGATTATTACTAGTCAGATATATTCTTGTGCGGTGAGTAGGGCGTGTTGAGTCCAGTTCTCTGAGCAAGGAGTAGGTCTTGTCTACTACATATTGGGTTTATGGAACGGTATCTGAGCTAATTTGATACCCTTGTTTTATGTATCACCCCACCTCACCTTTCCCGTTAAGCAGCCATAGTGTGTTTTCTGCATGTGTGACTCTGTTCTGTTTTGTAATTCAGTTCAAGTGTAACGGTTTTTACATTCCCTCTATCAGTGATACCTTAGGAGAAGTGTCCTTTTCTGTGTGACTTATTTCACTTAGAATCGTCGTACCTAAATCCACTCATCATGCTGCTACTAACCTTATGACATTGATTTCATGGCTGAGTGATATTCCATTGTACATAAGGACCACAACTTCTTTATCCATTTTTCTCTTTCCTGGGATATTTAAGGTGGAATGAAGTGGAGGTCCTTGTCAACAGAGCAGCCCTCAACTTTGGGGTGCTTGTGTCTTGCTGATTTTTCATTTTCCCAATTTATACCCCCATGAGTGGAAGTGCCCTATGCTCTCTAAGCTGTGTTTTTCAGATGTTTCAGGACACACCGTGCACTTCTCCAGAGTGGCTGTTGCCAATTTACATCCCGCCCATCAGCGTAGCAAGGCTCCCATTTCTCCATGGCCTGTCCTGCATTTCTGGTTTTGACACTTTTTTCAGCATGGCCCTTTTGACCGATGGGAAGCGAGACTTCTCTGTAGCGCTGATTTGCCTTTCCAGGTTGCTTGGTTGGCCAAAAAGGGCGTATGCGTTTTTTCCTGAATATATTCAGGAAAAAACGCATACGCCCTTTTTGGCCAAGGGCCTCATTGTCAACGTTTTGCCGCTTTTCATGTGCTTTAAAGGCGATTCGTATCTACCTCCTGAAATCTGTTTCGTGCAATTCTGCCTTGATTTCAAATCCTCTTCTTTGCCTTCCCTCAATATATTTGTGGACGAGAGTTATCATTTATAACTCTGCAGGTTTGTGAATTGCAGTGCCCTGAACCTCCATTTTACACCTCGCTTTTTTGGGAGCTGGCCGCAAAAGCGCAGGATGGCTTCAGGCCCTGTTCTGGTTCCGGGGGGCAGGCTGAGCCTGTGGTTAATTCTTCTTCCTGATGGGAAAATAGAGTGACCTGTGCCTGTCCCGACACCAAGAGCTAGTCTCTCGTTGGTTCCCCGTCTTCCCGTTCATCCTCAGGACAAATTGCAACCTGTACGGAACAGGAGGTTAAAGGTGCTGATGCTCCAAGTAGGGAGATTGCTAGTAAAGGGGCTGGAATGGCGAACCCGGGCACAAGGAGATGAGAAATGAGGTGCGTTTTAGAAACCTTTCCCCATCACACGGTGTACCATCTTCTGGGTTTCTCATGCATGTTTTCGATGTAGGAAGATGCCCTTGAAGCTGGAGATTTGGGACCCATGCGATGGGTACCACGCAGTATTCCTTTAAAGGGTCTGCGTTTGCTCACCCAACCTCACCAAACCTCTCAGCCCCAAGAGTGTCCACCCTTATGTCTCATCCAGCTGTGGGTCTAGATATGGTCAATCCAGGTTGCATCACAGCCCCTGAACTCATTGTGTAAGAATTTCTATCTCTTTCACTGTCGTTGTTTCATGGGTTTTTCAAAGTAATTTATTTTCATAATGGGGTTTAGCTGCTTTTCACGGCTGTGTTTATGCCGCTTTCCACCCACTTGACACACTAACAGAGAGATATCAATACATAGGCTTTAAGATTATTACTAGTCAGATATATTCTTGTGCGGTGAATAGGGCGTGTTGAGTCCAGTTCTCTGAGCAAGGAGTAGGTCTTGTCTACTACATATTGGGTTTATGGAACGGTATCTGAGCTAATTTGATACCCTTGTTTTATGTATCACCCCACCTCACCTTTCCCGTTAAGCAGCCATAGTGTGTTTTCTGCATGTGTGACTCTGTTCTGTTTTGTAATTCAGTTCAAGTGTAACGGTTTTTACATTCCCTCTATCAGTGATACCTTAGGAGAAGTGTCCTTTTCTGTGTGACTTATTTCACTTAGAATCGTCGTACCTAAATCCACTCATCATGCTGCTACTAACCTTATGACATTGATTTCATGGCTGAGTGATATTCCATTGTACATAAGGACCACAACTTCTTTATCCATTTTTCTCTTTCCTGGGATATTTAAGGTGGAATGAAGTGGAGGTCCTTGTCAACAGAGCAGCCCTCAACTTTGGGGTGCTTGTGTCTTGCTGATTTTTCATTTTCCCAATTTATACCCCCATGAGTGGAAGTGCCCTATGCTCTCTAAGCTGTGTTTTTCAGATGTTTCAGGACACACCGTGCACTTCTCCAGAGTGGCTGTTGCCAATTTACATCCCGCCCATCAGCGTAGCAAGGCTCCCATTTCTCCATGGCCTGTCCTGCATTTCTGGTTTTGACACTTTTTTCAGCATGGCCCTTTTGACCGATGGGAAGCGAGACTTCTCTGTAGCGCTGATTTGCCTTTCCAGGTTGCTTGGTTGGCCAAAAAGGGCGTATGCGTTTTTTCCTGAATATATTCAGGAAAAAACGCATACGCCCTTTTTGGCCAAGGGCCTCATTGTCAACGTTTTGCCGCTTTTCATGTGCTTTAAAGGCGATTCGTATCTACCTCCTGAAATCTGTTTCGTGCAATTCTGCCTTGATTTCAAATCCTCTTCTTTGCCTTCCCTCAATATATTTGTGGACGAGAGTTATCATTTATAACTCTGCAGGTTTGTGAATTGCAGTGCCCTGAACCTCCATTTTACAACTCGCTTTTTTGGGAGCTGGCCGCAAAAGCGCAGGATGGCTTCAGGCCCTGTTCTGGTTCCGGGGGGCAGGCTGAGCCTGTGGTTAATTCTTCTTCCTGATGGGAAAATAGAGTGACCTGTGCCTGTCCCGACACCAAGAGCTAGTCTCTCGTTGGTTCCCCGTCTTCCCGTTCATCCTCAGGACAAATTGCAACCTGTACGGAACAGGAGGTTAAAGGTGCTGATGCTCCAAGTAGGGAGATTGCTAGTAAAGGGGCTGGAATGGCGAACCCGGGCACAAGGAGATGAGAAATGAGGTGCGTTTTAGAAACCTTTCCCCATCACACGGTGTACCATCTTCTGGGTTTCTCATGCATGTTTTCGATGTAGGAAGATGCCCTTGAAGCTGGAGATTTGGGACCCATGCGATGGGTACCACGCAGTATTCCTTTAAAGGGTCTGCGTTTGCTCACCCAACCTCACCAAACCTCTCAGCCCCAAGAGTGTCCACCCTTATGTCTCATCCAGCTGTGGGTCTAGATATGGTCAATCCAGGTTGCATCACAGCCCCTGAACTCATTGTGTAAGAATTTCTATCTCTTTCACTGTCGTTGTTTCATGGGTTTTTCAAAGTAATTTATTTTCATAATGGGGTTTAGCTGCTTTTCACGGCTGTGTTTATGCCGCTTTCCACCCACTTGACACACTAACAGAGAGATATCAATACATAGGCTTTAAGATTATTACTAGTCAGATATATTCTTGTGCGGTGAGTAGGGCGTGTTGAGTCCAGTTCTCTGAGCAAGGAGTAGGTCTTGTCTACTACATATTGGGTTTATGGAACGGTATCTGAGCTAATTTGATACCCTTGTTTTATGTATCACCCCACCTCACCTTTCCCGTTAAGCAGCCATAGTGTGTTTTCTGCATGTGTGACTCTGTTCTGTTTTGTAATTCAGTTCAAGTGTAACGGTTTTTACATTCCCTCTATCAGTGATACCTTAGGAGAAGTGTCCTTTTCTGTGTGACTTATTTCACTTAGAATCGTCGTACCTAAATCCACTCATCATGCTGCTACTAACCTTATGACATTGATTTCATGGCTGAGTGATATTCCATTGTACATAAGGACCACAACTTCTTTATCCATTTTTCTCTTTCCTGGGATATTTAAGGTGGAATGAAGTGGAGGTCCTTGTCAACAGAGCAGCCCTCAACTTTGGGGTGCTTGTGTCTTGCTGATTTTTCATTTTCCCAATTTATACCCCCATGAGTGGAAGTGCCCTATGCTCTCTAAGCTGTGTTTTTCAGATGTTTCAGGACACACCGTGCACTTCTCCAGAGTGGCTGTTGCCAATTTACATCCCGCCCATCAGCGTAGCAAGGCTCCCATTTCTCCATGGCCTGTCCTGCATTTCTGGTTTTGACACTTTTTTCAGCATGGCCCTTTTGACCGATGGGAAGCGAGACTTCTCTGTAGCGCTGATTTGCCTTTCCAGGTTGCTTGGTTGGCCAAAAAGGGCGTATGCGTTTTTTCCTGAATATATTCAGGAAAAAACGCATACGCCCTTTTTGGCCAAGGGCCTCATTGTCAACGTTTTGCCGCTTTTCATGTGCTTTAAAGGCGATTCGTATCTACCTCCTGAAATCTGTTTCGTGCAATTCTGCCTTGATTTCAAATCCTCTTCTTTGCCTTCCCTCAATATATTTGTGGACGAGAGTTATCATTTATAACTCTGCAGGTTTGTGAATTGCAGTGCCCTGAACCTCCATTTTACACCTCGCTTTTTTGGGAGCTGGCCGCAAAAGCGCAGGATGGCTTCAGGCCCTGTTCTGGTTCCGGGGGGCAGGCTGAGCCTGTGGTTAATTCTTCTTCCTGATGGGAAAATAGAGTGACCTGTGCCTGTCCCGACACCAAGAGCTAGTCTCTCGTTGGTTCCCCGTCTTCCCGTTCATCCTCAGGACAAATTGCAACCTGTACGGAACAGGAGGTTAAAGGTGCTGATGCTCCAAGTAGGGAGATTGCTAGTAAAGGGGCTGGAATGGCGAACCCGGGCACAAGGAGATGAGAAATGAGGTGCGTTTTAGAAACCTTTCCCCATCACACGGTGTACCATCTTCTGGGTTTCTCATGCATGTTTTCGATGTAGGAAGATGCCCTTGAAGCTGGAGATTTGGGACCCATGCGATGGGTACCACGCAGTATTCCTTTAAAGGGTCTGCGTTTGCTCACCCAACCTCACCAAACCTCTCAGCCCCAAGAGTGTCCACCCTTATGTCTCATCCAGCTGTGGGTCTAGATATGGTCAATCCAGGTTGCATCACAGCCCCTGAACTCATTGTGTAAGAATTTCTATCTCTTTCACTGTCGTTGTTTCATGGGTTTTTCAAAGTAATTTATTTTCATAATGGGGTTTAGCTGCTTTTCACGGCTGTGTTTATGCCGCTTTCCACCCACTTGACACACTAACAGAGAGATATCAATACATAGGCTTTAAGATTATTACTAGTCAGATATATTCTTGTGCGGTGAGTAGGGCGTGTTGAGTCCAGTTCTCTGAGCAAGGAGTAGGTCTTGTCTACTACATATTGGGTTTATGGAACGGTATCTGAGCTAATTTGATACCCTTGTTTTATGTATCACCCCACCTCACCTTTCCCGTTAAGCAGCCATAGTGTGTTTTCTGCATGTGTGACTCTGTTCTGTTTTGTAATTCAGTTCAAGTGTAACGGTTTTTACATTCCCTCTATCAGTGATACCTTAGGAGAAGTGTCCTTTTCTGTGTGACTTATTTCACTTAGAATCGTCGTACCTAAATCCACTCATCATGCTGCTACTAACCTTATGACATTGATTTCATGGCTGAGTGATATTCCATTGTACATAAGGACCACAACTTCTTTATCCATTTTTCTCTTTCCTGGGATATTTAAGGTGGAATGAAGTGGAGGTCCTTGTCAACAGAGCAGCCCTCAACTTTGGGGTGCTTGTGTCTTGCTGATTTTTCATTTTCCCAATTTATACCCCCATGAGTGGAAGTGCCCTATGCTCTCTAAGCTGTGTTTTTCAGATGTTTCAGGACACACCGTGCACTTCTCCAGAGTGGCTGTTGCCAATTTACATCCCGCCCATCAGCGTAGCAAGGCTCCCATTTCTCCATGGCCTGTCCTGCATTTCTGGTTTTGACACTTTTTTCAGCATGGCCCTTTTGACCGATGGGAAGCGAGACTTCTCTGTAGCGCTGATTTGCCTTTCCAGGTTGCTTGGTTGGCCAAAAAGGGCGTATGCGTTTTTTCCTGAATATATTCAGGAAAAAACGCATACGCCCTTTTTGGCCAAGGGCATCATTGTCAACGTTTTGCCGCTTTTCATGTGCTTTAAAGGCGATTCGTATCTACCTCCTGAAATCTGTTTCGTGCAATTCTGCCTTGATTTCAAATCCTCTTCTTTGCCTTCCCTCAATATATTTGTGGACGAGAGTTATCATTTATAACTCTGCAGGTTTGTGAATTGCAGTGCCCTGAACCTCCATTTTACACCTCGCTTTTTTGGGAGCTGGCCGCAAAAGCGCAGGATGGCTTCAGGCCCTGTTCTGGTTCCGGGGGGCAGGCTGAGCCTGTGGTTAATTCTTCTTCCTGATGGGAAAATAGAGTGACCTGTGCCTGTCCCGACACCAAGAGCTAGTCTCTCGTTGGTTCCCCGTCTTCCCGTTCATCCTCAGGACAAATTGCAACCTGTACGGAACAGGAGGTTAAAGGTGCTGATGCTCCAAGTAGGGAGATTGCTAGTAAAGGGGCTGGAATGGCGAACCCGGGCACAAGGAGATGAGAAATGAGGTGCGTTTTAGAAACCTTTCCCCATCACACGGTGTACCATCTTCTGGGTTTCTCATGCATGTTTTCGATGTAGGAAGATGCCCTTGAAGCTGGAGATTTGGGACCCATGCGATGGGTACCACGCAGTATTCCTTTAAAGGGTCTGCGTTTGCTCACCCAACCTCACCAAACCTCTCAGCCCCAAGAGTGTCCACCCTTATGTCTCATCCAGCTGTGGGTCTAGATATGGTCAATCCAGGTTGCATCACAGCCCCTGAACTCATTGTGTAAGAATTTCTATCTCTTTCACTGTCGTTGTTTCATGGGTTTTTCAAAGTAATTTATTTTCATAATGGGGTTTAGCTGCTTTTCACGGCTGTGTTTATGCCGCTTTCCACCCACTTGACACACTAACAGAGAGATATCAATACATAGGCTTTAAGATTATTACTAGTCAGATATATTCTTGTGCGGTGAATAGGGCGTGTTGAGTCCAGTTCTCTGAGCAAGGAGTAGGTCTTGTCTACTACATATTGGGTTTATGGAACGGTATCTGAGCTAATTTGATACCCTTGTTTTATGTATCACCCCACCTCACCTTTCCCGTTAAGCAGCCATAGTGTGTTTTCTGCATGTGTGACTCTGTTCTGTTTTGTAATTCAGTTCAAGTGTAACGGTTTTTACATTCCCTCCATCAGTGATACCTTAGGAGAAGTGTCCTTTTCTGTGTGACTTATTTCACTTAGAATCGTCGTACCTAAATCCACTCATCATGCTGCTACTAACCTTATGACATTGATTTCATGGCTGAGTGATATTCCATTGTACATAAGGACCACAACTTCTTTATCCATTTTTCTCTTTCCTTGGATATTTAAGGTGGAATGAAGTGGAGGTCCTTGTCAACAGAGCAGCCCTCAACTTTGGGGTGCTTGTGTCTTGCTGATTTTTCATTTTCCCAATTTATACCCCCATGAGTGGAAGTGCCCTATGCTCTCTAAGCTGTGTTTTTCAGATGTTTCAGGACACACCGTGCACTTCTCCAGAGTGGCTGTTGCCAATTTACATCCCGCCCATCAGCGTAGCAAGGCTCCCATTTCTCCATGGCCTGTCCTGCATTTCTGGTTTTGACACTTTTTTCAGCATGGCCCTTTTGACCGATGGGAAGCGAGACTTCTCTGTAGCGCTGATTTGCCTTTCCAGGTTGCTTGGTTGGCCAAAAAGGGCGTATGCGTTTTTTCCTGAATATATTCAGGAAAAAACGCATACGCCCTTTTTGGCCAAGGGCCTCATTGTCAACGTTTTGCCGCTTTTCATGTGCTTTAAAGGCGATTCGTATCTACCTCCTGAAATCTGTTTCGTGCAATTCTGCCTTGATTTCAAATCCTCTTCTTTGCCTTCCCTCAATATATTTGTGGACGAGAGTTATCATTTATAACTCTGCAGGTTTGTGAATTGCAGTGCCCTGAACCTCCATTTTACACCTCGCTTTTTTGGGAGCTGGCCGCAAAAGCGCAGGATGGCTTCAGGCCCTGTTCTGGTTCCGGGGGGCAGGCTGAGCCTGTGGTTAATTCTTCTTCCTGATGGGAAAATAGAGTGACCTGTGCCTGTCCCGACACCAAGAGCTAGTCTCTCGTTGGTTCCCCGTCTTCCCGTTCATCCTCAGGACAAATTGCAACCTGTACGGAACAGGAGGTTAAAGGTGCTGATGCTCCAAGTAGGGAGATTGCTAGTAAAGTGGCTGGAATGGCGAACCCGGGCACAAGGAGATGAGAAATGAGGTGCGTTTTAGAAACCTTTCCCCATCACACGGTGTACCATCTTCTGGGTTTCTCATGCATGTTTTCGATGTAGGAAGATGCCCTTGAAGCTGGAGATTTGGGACCCATGCGATGGGTACCACGCAGTATTCCTTTAAAGGGTCTGCGTTTGCTCACCCAACCTCACCAAACCTCTCAGCCCCAAGAGTGTCCACCCTTATGTCTCATCCAGCTGTGGGTCTAGATATGGTCAATCCAGGTTGCATCACAGCCCCTGAACTCATTGTGTAAGAATTTCTATCTCTTTCACTGTCGTTGTTTCATGGGTTTTTCAAAGTAATTTATTTTCATAATGGGGTTTAGCTGCTTTTCACGGCTGTGTTTATGCCGCTTTCCACCCACTTGACACACTAACAGAGAGATATCAATACATAGGCTTTAAGATTATTACTAGTCAGATATATTCTTGTGCGGTGAATAGGGCGTGTTGAGTCCAGTTCTCTGAGCAAGGAGTAGGTCTTGTCTACTACATATTGGGTTTATGGAACGGTATCTGAGCTAATTTGATACCCTTGTTTTATGTATCACCCCACCTCACCTTTCCCGTTAAGCAGCCATAGTGTGTTTTCTGCATGTGTGACTCTGTTCTGTTTTGTAATTCAGTTCAAGTGTAACGGTTTTTACATTCCCTCTATCAGTGATACCTTAGGAGAAGTGTCCTTTTCTGTGTGACTTATTTCACTTAGAATCGTCGTACCTAAATCCACTCATCATGCTGCTACTAACCTTATGACATTGATTTCATGGCTGAGTGATATTCCATTGTACATAAGGACCACAACTTCTTTATCCATTTTTCTCTTTCCTGGGATATTTAAGGTGGAATGAAGTGGAGGTCCTTGTCAACAGAGCAGCCCTCAACTTTGGGGTGCTTGTGTCTTGCTGATTTTTCATTTTCCCAATTTATACCCCCATGAGTGGAAGTGCCCTATGCTCTCTAAGCTGTGTTTTTCAGATGTTTCAGGACACACCGTGCACTTCTCCAGAGTGGCTGTTGCCAATTTACATCCCGCCCATCAGCGTAGCAAGGCTCCCATTTCTCCATGGCCTGTCCTGCATTTCTGGTTTTGACACTTTTTTCAGCATGGCCCTTTTGACCGATGGGAAGCGAGACTTCTCTGTAGCGCTGATTTGCCTTTCCAGGTTGCTTGGTTGGCCAAAAAGGGCGTATGCGTTTTTTCCTGAATATATTCAGGAAAAAACGCATACGCCCTTTTTGGCCAAGGGCATCATTGTCAACGTTTTGCCGCTTTTCATGTGCTTTAAAGGCGATTCGTATCTACCTCCTGAAATCTGTTTCGTGCAATTCTGCCTTGATTTCAAATCCTCTTCTTTGCCTTCCCTCAATATATTTGTGGACGAGAGTTATCATTTATAACTCTGCAGGTTTGTGAATTGCAGTGCCCTGAACCTCCATTTTACAACTCGCTTTTTTGGGAGCTGGCCGCAAAAGCGCAGGATGGCTTCAGGCCCTGTTCTGGTTCCGGGGGGCAGGCTGAGCCTGTGGTTAATTCTTCTTCCTGATGGGAAAATAGAGTGACCTGTGCCTGTCCCGACACCAAGAGCTAGTCTCTCGTTGGTTCCCCGTCTTCCCGTTCATCCTCAGGACAAATTGCAACCTGTACGGAACAGGAGGTTAAAGGTGCTGATGCTCCAAGTAGGGAGATTGCTAGTAAAGGGGCTGGAATGGCGAACCCGGGCACAAGGAGATGAGAAATGAGGTGCGTTTTAGAAACCTTTCCCCATCACATGGTGTACCATCTTCTGGGTTTCTCATGCATGTTTTCGATGTAGGAAGATGCCCTTGAAGCTGGAGATTTGGGACCCATGCGATGGGTACCACGCAGTATTCCTTTAAAGGGTCTGCGTTTGCTCACCCAACCTCACCAAACCTCTCAGCCCCAAGAGTGTCCACCCTTATGTCTCATCCAGCTGTGGGTCTAGATATGGTCAATCCAGGTTGCATCACAGCCCCTGAACTCATTGTGTAAGAATTTCTATCTCTTTCACTGTCGTTGTTTCATGGGTTTTTCAAAGTAATTTATTTTCATAATGGGGTTTAGCTGCTTTTCACGGCTGTGTTTATGCCGCTTTCCACCCACTTGACACACTAACAGAGAGATATCAATACATAGGCTTTAAGATTATTACTAGTCAGATATATTCTTGTGCGGTGAGTAGGGCGTGTTGAGTCCAGTTCTCTGAGCAAGGAGTAGGTCTTGTCTACTACATATTGGGTTTATGGAACGGTATCTGAGCTAATTTGATACCCTTGTTTTATGTATCACCCCACCTCACCTTTCCCGTTAAGCAGCCATAGTGTGTTTTCTGCATGTGTGACTCTGTTCTGTTTTGTAATTCAGTTCAAGTGTAACGGTTTTTACATTCCCTCTATCAGTGATACCTTAGGAGAAGTGTCCTTTTCTGTGTGACTTATTTCACTTAGAATCGTCGTACCTAAATCCACTCATCATGCTGCTACTAACCTTATGACATTGATTTCATGGCTGAGTGATATTCCATTGTACATAAGGACCACAACTTCTTTATCCATTTTTCTCTTTCCTGGGATATTTAAGGTGGAATGAAGTGGAGGTCCTTGTCAACAGAGCAGCCCTCAACTTTGGGGTGCTTGTGTCTTGCTGATTTTTCATTTTCCCAATTTATACCCCCATGAGTGGAAGTGCCCTATGCTCTCTAAGCTGTGTTTTTCAGATGTTTCAGGACACACCGTGCACTTCTCCAGAGTGGCTGTTGCCAATTTACATCCCGCCCATCAGCGTAGCAAGGCTCCCATTTCTCCATGGCCTGTCCTGCATTTCTGGTTTTGACACTTTTTTCAGCATGGCCCTTTTGACCGATGGGAAGCGAGACTTCTCTGTAGCGCTGATTTGCCTTTCCAGGTTGCTTGGTTGGCCAAAAAGGGCGTATGCGTTTTTTCCTGAATATATTCAGGAAAAAACGCATACGCCCTTTTTGGCCAAGGGCATCATTGTCAACGTTTTGCCGCTTTTCATGTGCTTTAAAGGCGATTCGTATCTACCTCCTGAAATCTGTTTCGTGCAATTCTGCCTTGATTTCAAATCCTCTTCTTTGCCTTCCCTCAATATATTTGTGGACGAGAGTTATCATTTATAACTCTGCAGGTTTGTGAATTGCAGTGCCCTGAACCTCCATTTTACAACTCGCTTTTTTGGGAGCTGGCCGCAAAAGCGCAGGATGGCTTCAGGCCCTGTTCTGGTTCCGGGGGGCAGGCTGAGCCTGTGGTTAATTCTTCTTCCTGATGGGAAAATAGAGTGACCTGTGCCTGTCCCGACACCAAGAGCTAGTCTCTCGTTGGTTCCCCGTCTTCCCGTTCATCCTCAGGACAAATTGCAACCTGTACGGAACAGGAGGTTAAAGGTGCTGATGCTCCAAGTAGGGAGATTGCTAGTAAAGGGGCTGGAATGGCGAACCCGGGCACAAGGAGATGAGAAATGAGGTGCGTTTTAGAAACCTTTCCCCATCACACGGTGTACCATCTTCTGGGTTTCTCATGCATGTTTTCGATGTAGGAAGATGCCCTTGAAGCTGGAGATTTGGGACCCATGCGATGGGTACCACGCAGTATTCCTTTAAAGGGTCTGCGTTTGCTCACCCAACCTCACCAAACCTCTCAGCCCCAAGAGTGTCCACCCTTATGTCTCATCCAGCTGTGGGTCTAGATATGGTCAATCCAGGTTGCATCACAGCCCCTGAACTCATTGTGTAAGAATTTCTATCTCTTTCACTGTCGTTGTTTCATGGGTTTTTCAAAGTAATTTATTTTCATAATGGGGTTTAGCTGCTTTTCACGGCTGTGTTTATGCCGCTTTCCACCCACTTGACACACTAACAGAGAGATATCAATACATAGGCTTTAAGATTATTACTAGTCAGATATATTCTTGTGCGGTGAATAGGGCGTGTTGAGTCCAGTTCTCTGAGCAAGGAGTAGGTCTTGTCTACTACATATTGGGTTTATGGAACGGTATCTGAGCTAATTTGATACCCTTGTTTTATGTATCACCCCACCTCACCTTTCCCGTTAAGCAGCCATAGTGTGTTTTCTGCATGTGTGACTCTGTTCTGTTTTGTAATTCAGTTCAAGTGTAACGGTTTTTACATTCCCTCCATCAGTGATACCTTAGGAGAAGTGTCCTTTTCTGTGTGACTTATTTCACTTAGAATCGTCGTACCTAAATCCACTCATCATGCTGCTACTAACCTTATGACATTGATTTCATGGCTGAGTGATATTCCATTGTACATAAGGACCACAACTTCTTTATCCATTTTTCTCTTTCCTTGGATATTTAAGGTGGAATGAAGTGGAGGTCCTTGTCAACAGAGCAGCCCTCAACTTTGGGGTGCTTGTGTCTTGCTGATTTTTCATTTTCCCAATTTATACCCCCATGAGTGGAAGTGCCCTATGCTCTCTAAGCTGTGTTTTTCAGATGTTTCAGGACACACCGTGCACTTCTCCAGAGTGGCTGTTGCCAATTTACATCCCGCCCATCAGCGTAGCAAGGCTCCCATTTCTCCATGGCCTGTCCTGCATTTCTGGTTTTGACACTTTTTTCAGCATGGCCCTTTTGACCGATGGGAAGCGAGACTTCTCTGTAGCGCTGATTTGCCTTTCCAGGTTGCTTGGTTGGCCAAAAAGGGCGTATGCGTTTTTTCCTGAATATATTCAGGAAAAAACGCATACGCCCTTTTTGGCCAAGGGCCTCATTGTCAACGTTTTGCCGCTTTTCATGTGCTTTAAAGGCGATTCGTATCTACCTCCTGAAATCTGTTTCGTGCAATTCTGCCTTGATTTCAAATCCTCTTCTTTGCCTTCCCTCAATATATTTGTGGACGAGAGTTATCATTTATAACTCTGCAGGTTTGTGAATTGCAGTGCCCTGAACCTCCATTTTACACCTCGCTTTTTTGGGAGCTGGCCGCAAAAGCGCAGGATGGCTTCAGGCCCTGTTCTGGTTCCGGGGGGCAGGCTGAGCCTGTGGTTAATTCTTCTTCCTGATGGGAAAATAGAGTGACCTGTGCCTGTCCCGACACCAAGAGCTAGTCTCTCGTTGGTTCCCCGTCTTCCCGTTCATCCTCAGGACAAATTGCAACCTGTACGGAACAGGAGGTTAAAGGTGCTGATGCTCCAAGTAGGGAGATTGCTAGTAAAGTGGCTGGAATGGCGAACCCGGGCACAAGGAGATGAGAAATGAGGTGCGTTTTAGAAACCTTTCCCCATCACACGGTGTACCATCTTCTGGGTTTCTCATGCATGTTTTCGATGTAGGAAGATGCCCTTGAAGCTGGAGATTTGGGACCCATGCGATGGGTACCACGCAGTATTCCTTTAAAGGGTCTGCGTTTGCTCACCCAACCTCACCAAACCTCTCAGCCCCAAGAGTGTCCACCCTTATGTCTCATCCAGCTGTGGGTCTAGATATGGTCAATCCAGGTTGCATCACAGCCCCTGAACTCATTGTGTAAGAATTTCTATCTCTTTCACTGTCGTTGTTTCATGGGTTTTTCAAAGTAATTTATTTTCATAATGGGGTTTAGCTGCTTTTCACGGCTGTGTTTATGCCGCTTTCCACCCACTTGACACACTAACAGAGAGATATCAATACATAGGCTTTAAGATTATTACTAGTCAGATATATTCTTGTGCGGTGAATAGGGCGTGTTGAGTCCAGTTCTCTGAGCAAGGAGTAGGTCTTGTCTACTACATATTGGGTTTATGGAACGGTATCTGAGCTAATTTGATACCCTTGTTTTATGTATCACCCCACCTCACCTTTCCCGTTAAGCAGCCATAGTGTGTTTTCTGCATGTGTGACTCTGTTCTGTTTTGTAATTCAGTTCAAGTGTAACGGTTTTTACATTCCCTCTATCAGTGATACCTTAGGAGAAGTGTCCTTTTCTGTGTGACTTATTTCACTTAGAATCGTCGTACCTAAATCCACTCATCATGCTGCTACTAACCTTATGACATTGATTTCATGGCTGAGTGATATTCCATTGTACATAAGGACCACAACTTCTTTATCCATTTTTCTCTTTCCTGGGATATTTAAGGTGGAATGAAGTGGAGGTCCTTGTCAACAGAGCAGCCCTCAACTTTGGGGTGCTTGTGTCTTGCTGATTTTTCATTTTCCCAATTTATACCCCCATGAGTGGAAGTGCCCTATGCTCTCTAAGCTGTGTTTTTCAGATGTTTCAGGACACACCGTGCACTTCTCCAGAGTGGCTGTTGCCAATTTACATCCCGCCCATCAGCGTAGCAAGGCTCCCATTTCTCCATGGCCTGTCCTGCATTTCTGGTTTTGACACTTTTTTCAGCATGGCCCTTTTGACCGATGGGAAGCGAGACTTCTCTGTAGCGCTGATTTGCCTTTCCAGGTTGCTTGGTTGGCCAAAAAGGGCGTATGCGTTTTTTCCTGAATATATTCAGGAAAAAACGCATACGCCCTTTTTGGCCAAGGGCATCATTGTCAACGTTTTGCCGCTTTTCATGTGCTTTAAAGGCGATTCGTATCTACCTCCTGAAATCTGTTTCGTGCAATTCTGCCTTGATTTCAAATCCTCTTCTTTGCCTTCCCTCAATATATTTGTGGACGAGAGTTATCATTTATAACTCTGCAGGTTTGTGAATTGCAGTGCCCTGAACCTCCATTTTACAACTCGCTTTTTTGGGAGCTGGCCGCAAAAGCGCAGGATGGCTTCAGGCCCTGTTCTGGTTCCGGGGGGCAGGCTGAGCCTGTGGTTAATTCTTCTTCCTGATGGGAAAATAGAGTGACCTGTGCCTGTCCCGACACCAAGAGCTAGTCTCTCGTTGGTTCCCCGTCTTCCCGTTCATCCTCAGGACAAATTGCAACCTGTACGGAACAGGAGGTTAAAGGTGCTGATGCTCCAAGTAGGGAGATTGCTAGTAAAGGGGCTGGAATGGCGAACCCGGGCACAAGGAGATGAGAAATGAGGTGCGTTTTAGAAACCTTTCCCCATCACATGGTGTACCATCTTCTGGGTTTCTCATGCATGTTTTCGATGTAGGAAGATGCCCTTGAAGCTGGAGATTTGGGACCCATGCGATGGGTACCACGCAGTATTCCTTTAAAGGGTCTGCGTTTGCTCACCCAACCTCACCAAACCTCTCAGCCCCAAGAGTGTCCACCCTTATGTCTCATCCAGCTGTGGGTCTAGATATGGTCAATCCAGGTTGCATCACAGCCCCTGAACTCATTGTGTAAGAATTTCTATCTCTTTCACTGTCGTTGTTTCATGGGTTTTTCAAAGTAATTTATTTTCATAATGGGGTTTAGCTGCTTTTCACGGCTGTGTTTATGCCGCTTTCCACCCACTTGACACACTAACAGAGAGATATCAATACATAGGCTTTAAGATTATTACTAGTCAGATATATTCTTGTGCGGTGAGTAGGGCGTGTTGAGTCCAGTTCTCTGAGCAAGGAGTAGGTCTTGTCTACTACATATTGGGTTTATGGAACGGTATCTGAGCTAATTTGATACCCTTGTTTTATGTATCACCCCACCTCACCTTTCCCGTTAAGCAGCCATAGTGTGTTTTCTGCATGTGTGACTCTGTTCTGTTTTGTAATTCAGTTCAAGTGTAACGGTTTTTACATTCCCTCTATCAGTGATACCTTAGGAGAAGTGTCCTTTTCTGTGTGACTTATTTCACTTAGAATCGTCGTACCTAAATCCACTCATCATGCTGCTACTAACCTTATGACATTGATTTCATGGCTGAGTGATATTCCATTGTACATAAGGACCACAACTTCTTTATCCATTTTTCTCTTTCCTGGGATATTTAAGGTGGAATGAAGTGGAGGTCCTTGTCAACAGAGCAGCCCTCAACTTTGGGGTGCTTGTGTCTTGCTGATTTTTCATTTTCCCAATTTATACCCCCATGAGTGGAAGTGCCCTATGCTCTCTAAGCTGTGTTTTTCAGATGTTTCAGGACACACCGTGCACTTCTCCAGAGTGGCTGTTGCCAATTTACATCCCGCCCATCAGCGTAGCAAGGCTCCCATTTCTCCATGGCCTGTCCTGCATTTCTGGTTTTGACACTTTTTTCAGCATGGCCCTTTTGACCGATGGGAAGCGAGACTTCTCTGTAGCGCTGATTTGCCTTTCCAGGTTGCTTGGTTGGCCAAAAAGGGCGTATGCGTTTTTTCCTGAATATATTCAGGAAAAAACGCATACGCCCTTTTTGGCCAAGGGCATCATTGTCAACGTTTTGCCGCTTTTCATGTGCTTTAAAGGCGATTCGTATCTACCTCCTGAAATCTGTTTCGTGCAATTCTGCCTTGATTTCAAATCCTCTTCTTTGCCTTCCCTCAATATATTTGTGGACGAGAGTTATCATTTATAACTCTGCAGGTTTGTGAATTGCAGTGCCCTGAACCTCCATTTTACAACTCGCTTTTTTGGGAGCTGGCCGCAAAAGCGCAGGATGGCTTCAGGCCCTGTTCTGGTTCCGGGGGGCAGGCTGAGCCTGTGGTTAATTCTTCTTCCTGATGGGAAAATAGAGTGACCTGTGCCTGTCCCGACACCAAGAGCTAGTCTCTCGTTGGTTCCCCGTCTTCCCGTTCATCCTCAGGACAAATTGCAACCTGTACGGAACAGGAGGTTAAAGGTGCTGATGCTCCAAGTAGGGAGATTGCTAGTAAAGGGGCTGGAATGGCGAACCCGGGCACAAGGAGATGAGAAATGAGGTGCGTTTTAGAAACCTTTCCCCATCACACGGTGTACCATCTTCTGGGTTTCTCATGCATGTTTTCGATGTAGGAAGATGCCCTTGAAGCTGGAGATTTGGGACCCATGCGATGGGTACCACGCAGTATTCCTTTAAAGGGTCTGCGTTTGCTCACCCAACCTCACCAAACCTCTCAGCCCCAAGAGTGTCCACCCTTATGTCTCATCCAGCTGTGGGTCTAGATATGGTCAATCCAGGTTGCATCACAGCCCCTGAACTCATTGTGTAAGAATTTCTATCTCTTTCACTGTCGTTGTTTCATGGGTTTTTCAAAGTAATTTATTTTCATAATGGGGTTTAGCTGCTTTTCACGGCTGTGTTTATGCCGCTTTCCACCCACTTGACACACTAACAGAGAGATATCAATACATAGGCTTTAAGATTATTACTAGTCAGATATATTCTTGTGCGGTGAATAGGGCGTGTTGAGTCCAGTTCTCTGAGCAAGGAGTAGGTCTTGTCTACTACATATTGGGTTTATGGAACGGTATCTGAGCTAATTTGATACCCTTGTTTTATGTATCACCCCACCTCACCTTTCCCGTTAAGCAGCCATAGTGTGTTTTCTGCATGTGTGACTCTGTTCTGTTTTGTAATTCAGTTCAAGTGTAACGGTTTTTACATTCCCTCTATCAGTGATACCTTAGGAGAAGTGTCCTTTTCTGTGTGACTTATTTCACTTAGAATCGTCGTACCTAAATCCACTCATCATGCTGCTACTAACCTTATGACATTGATTTCATGGCTGAGTGATATTCCATTGTACATAAGGACCACAACTTCTTTATCCATTTTTCTCTTTCCTGGGATATTTAAGGTGGAATGAAGTGGAGGTCCTTGTCAACAGAGCAGCCCTCAACTTTGGGGTGCTTGTGTCTTGCTGATTTTTCATTTTCCCAATTTATACCCCCATGAGTGGAAGTGCCCTATGCTCTCTAAGCTGTGTTTTTCAGATGTTTCAGGACACACCGTGCACTTCTCCAGAGTGGCTGTTGCCAATTTACATCCCGCCCATCAGCGTAGCAAGGCTCCCATTTCTCCATGGCCTGTCCTGCATTTCTGGTTTTGACACTTTTTTCAGCATGGCCCTTTTGACCGATGGGAAGCGAGACTTCTCTGTAGCGCTGATTTGCCTTTCCAGGTTGCTTGGTTGGCCAAAAAGGGCGTATGCGTTTTTTCCTGAATATATTCAGGAAAAAACGCATACGCCCTTTTTGGCCAAGGGCCTCATTGTCAACGTTTTGCCGCTTTTCATGTGCTTTAAAGGCGATTCGTATCTACCTCCTGAAATCTGTTTCGTGCAATTCTGCCTTGATTTCAAATCCTCTTCTTTGCCTTCCCTCAATATATTTGTGGACGAGAGTTATCATTTATAACTCTGCAGGTTTGTGAATTGCAGTGCCCTGAACCTCCATTTTACAACTCGCTTTTTTGGGAGCTGGCCGCAAAAGCGCAGGATGGCTTCAGGCCCTGTTCTGGTTCCGGGGGGCAGGCTGAGCCTGTGGTTAATTCTTCTTCCTGATGGGAAAATAGAGTGACCTGTGCCTGTCCCGACACCAAGAGCTAGTCTCTCGTTGGTTCCCCGTCTTCCCGTTCATCCTCAGGACAAATTGCAACCTGTACGGAACAGGAGGTTAAAGGTGCTGATGCTCCAAGTAGGGAGATTGCTAGTAAAGGGGCTGGAATGGCGAACCCGGGCACAAGGAGATGAGAAATGAGGTGCGTTTTAGAAACCTTTCCCCATCACACGGTGTACCATCTTCTGGGTTTCTCATGCATGTTTTCGATGTAGGAAGATGCCCTTGAAGCTGGAGATTTGGGACCCATGCGATGGGTACCACGCAGTATTCCTTTAAAGGGTCTGCGTTTGCTCACCCAACCTCACCAAACCTCTCAGCCCCAAGAGTGTCCACCCTTATGTCTCATCCAGCTGTGGGTCTAGATATGGTCAATCCAGGTTGCATCACAGCCCCTGAACTCATTGTGTAAGAATTTCTATCTCTTTCACTGTCGTTGTTTCATGGGTTTTTCAAAGTAATTTATTTTCATAATGGGGTTTAGCTGCTTTTCACGGCTGTGTTTATGCCGCTTTCCACCCACTTGACACACTAACAGAGAGATATCAATACATAGGCTTTAAGATTATTACTAGTCAGATATATTCTTGTGCGGTGAGTAGGGCGTGTTGAGTCCAGTTCTCTGAGCAAGGAGTAGGTCTTGTCTACTACATATTGGGTTTATGGAACGGTATCTGAGCTAATTTGATACCCTTGTTTTATGTATCACCCCACCTCACCTTTCCCGTTAAGCAGCCATAGTGTGTTTTCTGCATGTGTGACTCTGTTCTGTTTTGTAATTCAGTTCAAGTGTAACGGTTTTTACATTCCCTCTATCAGTGATACCTTAGGAGAAGTGTCCTTTTCTGTGTGACTTATTTCACTTAGAATCGTCGTACCTAAATCCACTCATCATGCTGCTACTAACCTTATGACATTGATTTCATGGCTGAGTGATATTCCATTGTACATAAGGACCACAACTTCTTTATCCATTTTTCTCTTTCCTGGGATATTTAAGGTGGAATGAAGTGGAGGTCCTTGTCAACAGAGCAGCCCTCAACTTTGGGGTGCTTGTGTCTTGCTGATTTTTCATTTTCCCAATTTATACCCCCATGAGTGGAAGTGCCCTATGCTCTCTAAGCTGTGTTTTTCAGATGTTTCAGGACACACCGTGCACTTCTCCAGAGTGGCTGTTGCCAATTTACATCCCGCCCATCAGCGTAGCAAGGCTCCCATTTCTCCATGGCCTGTCCTGCATTTCTGGTTTTGACACTTTTTTCAGCATGGCCCTTTTGACCGATGGGAAGCGAGACTTCTCTGTAGCGCTGATTTGCCTTTCCAGGTTGCTTGGTTGGCCAAAAAGGGCGTATGCGTTTTTTCCTGAATATATTCAGGAAAAAACGCATACGCCCTTTTTGGCCAAGGGCCTCATTGTCAACGTTTTGCCGCTTTTCATGTGCTTTAAAGGCGATTCGTATCTACCTCCTGAAATCTGTTTCGTGCAATTCTGCCTTGATTTCAAATCCTCTTCTTTGCCTTCCCTCAATATATTTGTGGACGAGAGTTATCATTTATAACTCTGCAGGTTTGTGAATTGCAGTGCCCTGAACCTCCATTTTACAACTCGCTTTTTTGGGAGCTGGCCGCAAAAGCGCAGGATGGCTTCAGGCCCTGTTCTGGTTCCGGGGGGCAGGCTGAGCCTGTGGTTAATTCTTCTTCCTGATGGGAAAATAGAGTGACCTGTGCCTGTCCCGACACCAAGAGCTAGTCTCTCGTTGGTTCCCCGTCTTCCCGTTCATCCTCAGGACAAATTGCAACCTGTACGGAACAGGAGGTTAAAGGTGCTGATGCTCCAAGTAGGGAGATTGCTAGTAAAGGGGCTGGAATGGCGAACCCGGGCACAAGGAGATGAGAAATGAGGTGCGTTTTAGAAACCTTTCCCCATCACACGGTGTACCATCTTCTGGGTTTCTCATGCATGTTTTCGATGTAGGAAGATGCCCTTGAAGCTGGAGATTTGGGACCCATGCGATGGGTACCACGCAGTATTCCTTTAAAGGGTCTGCGTTTGCTCACCCAACCTCACCAAACCTCTCAGCCCCAAGAGTGTCCACCCTTATGTCTCATCCAGCTGTGGGTCTAGATATGGTCAATCCAGGTTGCATCACAGCCCCTGAACTCATTGTGTAAGAATTTCTATCTCTTTCACTGTCGTTGTTTCATGGGTTTTTCAAAGTAATTTATTTTCATAATGGGGTTTAGCTGCTTTTCACGGCTGTGTTTATGCCGCTTTCCACCCACTTGACACACTAACAGAGAGATATCAATACATAGGCTTTAAGATTATTACTAGTCAGATATATTCTTGTGCGGTGAGTAGGGCGTGTTGAGTCCAGTTCTCTGAGCAAGGAGTAGGTCTTGTCTACTACATATTGGGTTTATGGAACGGTATCTGAGCTAATTTGATACCCTTGTTTTATGTATCACCCCACCTCACCTTTCCCGTTAAGCAGCCATAGTGTGTTTTCTGCATGTGTGACTCTGTTCTGTTTTGTAATTCAGTTCAAGTGTAACGGTTTTTACATTCCCTCTATCAGTGATACCTTAGGAGAAGTGTCCTTTTCTGTGTGACTTATTTCACTTAGAATCGTCGTACCTAAATCCACTCATCATGCTGCTACTAACCTTATGACATTGATTTCATGGCTGAGTGATATTCCATTGTACATAAGGACCACAACTTCTTTATCCATTTTTCTCTTTCCTGGGATATTTAAGGTGGAATGAAGTGGAGGTCCTTGTCAACAGAGCAGCCCTCAACTTTGGGGTGCTTGTGTCTTGCTGATTTTTCATTTTCCCAATTTATACCCCCATGAGTGGAAGTGCCCTATGCTCTCTAAGCTGTGTTTTTCAGATGTTTCAGGACACACCGTGCACTTCTCCAGAGTGGCTGTTGCCAATTTACATCCCGCCCATCAGCGTAGCAAGGCTCCCATTTCTCCATGGCCTGTCCTGCATTTCTGGTTTTGACACTTTTTTCAGCATGGCCCTTTTGACCGATGGGAAGCGAGACTTCTCTGTAGCGCTGATTTGCCTTTCCAGGTTGCTTGGTTGGCCAAAAAGGGCGTATGCGTTTTTTCCTGAATATATTCAGGAAAAAACGCATACGCCCTTTTTGGCCAAGGGCATCATTGTCAACGTTTTGCCGCTTTTCATGTGCTTTAAAGGCGATTCGTATCTACCTCCTGAAATCTGTTTCGTGCAATTCTGCCTTGATTTCAAATCCTCTTCTTTGCCTTCCCTCAATATATTTGTGGACGAGAGTTATCATTTATAACTCTGCAGGTTTGTGAATTGCAGTGCCCTGAACCTCCATTTTACAACTCGCTTTTTTGGGAGCTGGCCGCAAAAGCGCAGGATGGCTTCAGGCCCTGTTCTGGTTCCGGGGGGCAGGCTGAGCCTGTGGTTAATTCTTCTTCCTGATGGGAAAATAGAGTGACCTGTGCCTGTCCCGACACCAAGAGCTAGTCTCTCGTTGGTTCCCCGTCTTCCCGTTCATCCTCAGGACAAATTGCAACCTGTACGGAACAGGAGGTTAAAGGTGCTGATGCTCCAAGTAGGGAGATTGCTAGTAAAGGGGCTGGAATGGCGAACCCGGGCACAAGGAGATGAGAAATGAGGTGCGTTTTAGAAACCTTTCCCCATCACACGGTGTACCATCTTCTGGGTTTCTCATGCATGTTTTCGATGTAGGAAGATGCCCTTGAAGCTGGAGATTTGGGACCCATGCGATGGGTACCACGCAGTATTCCTTTAAAGGGTCTGCGTTTGCTCACCCAACCTCACCAAACCTCTCAGCCCCAAGAGTGTCCACCCTTATGTCTCATCCAGCTGTGGGTCTAGATATGGTCAATCCAGGTTGCATCACAGCCCCTGAACTCATTGTGTAAGAATTTCTATCTCTTTCACTGTCGTTGTTTCATGGGTTTTTCAAAGTAATTTATTTTCATAATGGGGTTTAGCTGCTTTTCACGGCTGTGTTTATGCCGCTTTCCACCCACTTGACACACTAACAGAGAGATATCAATACATAGGCTTTAAGATTATTACTAGTCAGATATATTCTTGTGCGGTGAGTAGGGCGTGTTGAGTCCAGTTCTCTGAGCAAGGAGTAGGTCTTGTCTACTACATATTGGGTTTATGGAACGGTATCTGAGCTAATTTGATACCCTTGTTTTATGTATCACCCCACCTCACCTTTCCCGTTAAGCAGCCATAGTGTGTTTTCTGCATGTGTGACTCTGTTCTGTTTTGTAATTCAGTTCAAGTGTAACGGTTTTTACATTCCCTCTATCAGTGATACCTTAGGAGAAGTGTCCTTTTCTGTGTGACTTATTTCACTTAGAATCGTCGTACCTAAATCCACTCATCATGCTGCTACTAACCTTATGACATTGATTTCATGGCTGAGTGATATTCCATTGTACATAAGGACCACAACTTCTTTATCCATTTTTCTCTTTCCTGGGATATTTAAGGTGGAATGAAGTGGAGGTCCTTGTCAACAGAGCAGCCCTCAACTTTGGGGTGCTTGTGTCTTGCTGATTTTTCATTTTCCCAATTTATACCCCCATGAGTGGAAGTGCCCTATGCTCTCTAAGCTGTGTTTTTCAGATGTTTCAGGACACACCGTGCACTTCTCCAGAGTGGCTGTTGCCAATTTACATCCCGCCCATCAGCGTAGCAAGGCTCCCATTTCTCCATGGCCTGTCCTGCATTTCTGGTTTTGACACTTTTTTCAGCATGGCCCTTTTGACCGATGGGAAGCGAGACTTCTCTGTAGCGCTGATTTGCCTTTCCAGGTTGCTTGGTTGGCCAAAAAGGGCGTATGCGTTTTTTCCTGAATATATTCAGGAAAAAACGCATACGCCCTTTTTGGCCAAGGGCATCATTGTCAACGTTTTGCCGCTTTTCATGTGCTTTAAAGGCGATTCGTATCTACCTCCTGAAATCTGTTTCGTGCAATTCTGCCTTGATTTCAAATCCTCTTCTTTGCCTTCCCTCAATATATTTGTGGACGAGAGTTATCATTTATAACTCTGCAGGTTTGTGAATTGCAGTGCCCTGAACCTCCATTTTACAACTCGCTTTTTTGGGAGCTGGCCGCAAAAGCGCAGGATGGCTTCAGGCCCTGTTCTGGTTCCGGGGGGCAGGCTGAGCCTGTGGTTAATTCTTCTTCCTGATGGGAAAATAGAGTGACCTGTGCCTGTCCCGACACCAAGAGCTAGTCTCTCGTTGGTTCCCCGTCTTCCCGTTCATCCTCAGGACAAATTGCAACCTGTACGGAACAGGAGGTTAAAGGTGCTGATGCTCCAAGTAGGGAGATTGCTAGTAAAGGGGCTGGAATGGCGAACCCGGGCACAAGGAGATGAGAAATGAGGTGCGTTTTAGAAACCTTTCCCCATCACACGGTGTACCATCTTCTGGGTTTCTCATGCATGTTTTCGATGTAGGAAGATGCCCTTGAAGCTGGAGATTTGGGACCCATGCGATGGGTACCACGCAGTATTCCTTTAAAGGGTCTGCGTTTGCTCACCCAACCTCACCAAACCTCTCAGCCCCAAGAGTGTCCACCCTTATGTCTCATCCAGCTGTGGGTCTAGATATGGTCAATCCAGGTTGCATCACAGCCCCTGAACTCATTGTGTAAGAATTTCTATCTCTTTCACTGTCGTTGTTTCATGGGTTTTTCAAAGTAATTTATTTTCATAATGGGGTTTAGCTGCTTTTCACGGCTGTGTTTATGCCGCTTTCCACCCACTTGACACACTAACAGAGAGATATCAATACATAGGCTTTAAGATTATTACTAGTCAGATATATTCTTGTGCGGTGAATAGGGCGTGTTGAGTCCAGTTCTCTGAGCAAGGAGTAGGTCTTGTCTACTACATATTGGGTTTATGGAACGGTATCTGAGCTAATTTGATACCCTTGTTTTATGTATCACCCCACCTCACCTTTCCCGTTAAGCAGCCATAGTGTGTTTTCTGCATGTGTGACTCTGTTCTGTTTTGTAATTCAGTTCAAGTGTAACGGTTTTTACATTCCCTCTATCAGTGATACCTTAGGAGAAGTGTCCTTTTCTGTGTGACTTATTTCACTTAGAATCGTCGTACCTAAATCCACTCATCATGCTGCTACTAACCTTATGACATTGATTTCATGGCTGAGTGATATTCCATTGTACATAAGGACCACAACTTCTTTATCCATTTTTCTCTTTCCTGGGATATTTAAGGTGGAATGAAGTGGAGGTCCTTGTCAACAGAGCAGCCCTCAACTTTGGGGTGCTTGTGTCTTGCTGATTTTTCATTTTCCCAATTTATACCCCCATGAGTGGAAGTGCCCTATGCTCTCTAAGCTGTGTTTTTCAGATGTTTCAGGACACACCGTGCACTTCTCCAGAGTGGCTGTTGCCAATTTACATCCCGCCCATCAGCGTAGCAAGGCTCCCATTTCTCCATGGCCTGTCCTGCATTTCTGGTTTTGACACTTTTTTCAGCATGGCCCTTTTGACCGATGGGAAGCGAGACTTCTCTGTAGCGCTGATTTGCCTTTCCAGGTTGCTTGGTTGGCCAAAAAGGGCGTATGCGTTTTTTCCTGAATATATTCAGGAAAAAACGCATACGCCCTTTTTGGCCAAGGGCATCATTGTCAACGTTTTGCCGCTTTTCATGTGCTTTAAAGGCGATTCGTATCTACCTCCTGAAATCTGTTTCGTGCAATTCTGCCTTGATTTCAAATCCTCTTCTTTGCCTTCCCTCAATATATTTGTGGACGAGAGTTATCATTTATAACTCTGCAGGTTTGTGAATTGCAGTGCCCTGAACCTCCATTTTACAACTCGCTTTTTTGGGAGCTGGCCGCAAAAGCGCAGGATGGCTTCAGGCCCTGTTCTGGTTCCGGGGGGCAGGCTGAGCCTGTGGTTAATTCTTCTTCCTGATGGGAAAATAGAGTGACCTGTGCCTGTCCCGACACCAAGAGCTAGTCTCTCGTTGGTTCCCCGTCTTCCCGTTCATCCTCAGGACAAATTGCAACCTGTACGGAACAGGAGGTTAAAGGTGCTGATGCTCCAAGTAGGGAGATTGCTAGTAAAGGGGCTGGAATGGCGAACCCGGGCACAAGGAGATGAGAAATGAGGTGCGTTTTAGAAACCTTTCCCCATCACACGGTGTACCATCTTCTGGGTTTCTCATGCATGTTTTCGATGTAGGAAGATGCCCTTGAAGCTGGAGATTTGGGACCCATGCGATGGGTACCACGCAGTATTCCTTTAAAGGGTCTGCGTTTGCTCACCCAACCTCACCAAACCTCTCAGCCCCAAGAGTGTCCACCCTTATGTCTCATCCAGCTGTGGGTCTAGATATGGTCAATCCAGGTTGCATCACAGCCCCTGAACTCATTGTGTAAGAATTTCTATCTCTTTCACTGTCGTTGTTTCATGGGTTTTTCAAAGTAATTTATTTTCATAATGGGGTTTAGCTGCTTTTCACGGCTGTGTTTATGCCGCTTTCCACCCACTTGACACACTAACAGAGAGATATCAATACATAGGCTTTAAGATTATTACTAGTCAGATATATTCTTGTGCGGTGAATAGGGCGTGTTGAGTCCAGTTCTCTGAGCAAGGAGTAGGTCTTGTCTACTACATATTGGGTTTATGGAACGGTATCTGAGCTAATTTGATACCCTTGTTTTATGTATCACCCCACCTCACCTTTCCCGTTAAGCAGCCATAGTGTGTTTTCTGCATGTGTGACTCTGTTCTGTTTTGTAATTCAGTTCAAGTGTAACGGTTTTTACATTCCCTCTATCAGTGATACCTTAGGAGAAGTGTCCTTTTCTGTGTGACTTATTTCACTTAGAATCGTCGTACCTAAATCCACTCATCATGCTGCTACTAACCTTATGACATTGATTTCATGGCTGAGTGATATTCCATTGTACATAAGGACCACAACTTCTTTATCCATTTTTCTCTTTCCTGGGATATTTAAGGTGGAATGAAGTGGAGGTCCTTGTCAACAGAGCAGCCCTCAACTTTGGGGTGCTTGTGTCTTGCTGATTTTTCATTTTCCCAATTTATACCCCCATGAGTGGAAGTGCCCTATGCTCTCTAAGCTGTGTTTTTCAGATGTTTCAGGACACACCGTGCACTTCTCCAGAGTGGCTGTTGCCAATTTACATCCCGCCCATCAGCGTAGCAAGGCTCCCATTTCTCCATGGCCTGTCCTGCATTTCTGGTTTTGACACTTTTTTCAGCATGGCCCTTTTGACCGATGGGAAGCGAGACTTCTCTGTAGCGCTGATTTGCCTTTCCAGGTTGCTTGGTTGGCCAAAAAGGGCGTATGCGTTTTTTCCTGAATATATTCAGGAAAAAACGCATACGCCCTTTTTGGCCAAGGGCATCATTGTCAACGTTTTGCCGCTTTTCATGTGCTTTAAAGGCGATTCGTATCTACCTCCTGAAATCTGTTTCGTGCAATTCTGCCTTGATTTCAAATCCTCTTCTTTGCCTTCCCTCAATATATTTGTGGACGAGAGTTATCATTTATAACTCTGCAGGTTTGTGAATTGCAGTGCCCTGAACCTCCATTTTACAACTCGCTTTTTTGGGAGCTGGCCGCAAAAGCGCAGGATGGCTTCAGGCCCTGTTCTGGTTCCGGGGGGCAGGCTGAGCCTGTGGTTAATTCTTCTTCCTGATGGGAAAATAGAGTGACCTGTGCCTGTCCCGACACCAAGAGCTAGTCTCTCGTTGGTTCCCCGTCTTCCCGTTCATCCTCAGGACAAATTGCAACCTGTACGGAACAGGAGGTTAAAGGTGCTGATGCTCCAAGTAGGGAGATTGCTAGTAAAGGGGCTGGAATGGCGAACCCGGGCACAAGGAGATGAGAAATGAGGTGCGTTTTAGAAACCTTTCCCCATCACACGGTGTACCATCTTCTGGGTTTCTCATGCATGTTTTCGATGTAGGAAGATGCCCTTGAAGCTGGAGATTTGGGACCCATGCGATGGGTACCACGCAGTATTCCTTTAAAGGGTCTGCGTTTGCTCACCCAACCTCACCAAACCTCTCAGCCCCAAGAGTGTCCACCCTTATGTCTCATCCAGCTGTGGGTCTAGATATGGTCAATCCAGGTTGCATCACAGCCCCTGAACTCATTGTGTAAGAATTTCTATCTCTTTCACTGTCGTTGTTTCATGGGTTTTTCAAAGTAATTTATTTTCATAATGGGGTTTAGCTGCTTTTCACGGCTGTGTTTATGCCGCTTTCCACCCACTTGACACACTAACAGAGAGATATCAATACATAGGCTTTAAGATTATTACTAGTCAGATATATTCTTGTGCGGTGAATAGGGCGTGTTGAGTCCAGTTCTCTGAGCAAGGAGTAGGTCTTGTCTACTACATATTGGGTTTATGGAACGGTATCTGAGCTAATTTGATACCCTTGTTTTATGTATCACCCCACCTCACCTTTCCCGTTAAGCAGCCATAGTGTGTTTTCTGCATGTGTGACTCTGTTCTGTTTTGTAATTCAGTTCAAGTGTAACGGTTTTTACATTCCCTCTATCAGTGATACCTTAGGAGAAGTGTCCTTTTCTGTGTGACTTATTTCACTTAGAATCGTCGTACCTAAATCCACTCATCATGCTGCTACTAACCTTATGACATTGATTTCATGGCTGAGTGATATTCCATTGTACATAAGGACCACAACTTCTTTATCCATTTTTCTCTTTCCTGGGATATTTAAGGTGGAATGAAGTGGAGGTCCTTGTCAACAGAGCAGCCCTCAACTTTGGGGTGCTTGTGTCTTGCTGATTTTTCATTTTCCCAATTTATACCCCCATGAGTGGAAGTGCCCTATGCTCTCTAAGCTGTGTTTTTCAGATGTTTCAGGACACACCGTACACTTCTCCAGAGTGGCTGTTGGCAATTTACATCCCGCCCATCAGTGTAGCAAGGCTCCCATTTCTCCATGGCCTGTCCTGCATTTCTGGTTTTGACACTTTTTTCAGCATGGCCCTTTTGACCGATGGGAAGCGAGACTTCTCTGTAGCGCTGATTTGCCTTTCCAGGTTGCTTGGTTGGCCAAAAAGGGCGTATGCGTTTTTTCCTGAATATATTCAGGAAAAAACGCATACGCCCTTTCTGGCCAAGGGCCTCATTGTCAACGTTTTGCCGCTTTTCATGTGCTTTAAAGGCGATTCGTATCTACCTCCTGAAATCTGTTTCGTGCAATTCTGCCTTGATTTCAAATCCTCTTCTTTGCCTTCCCTCAATATATTTGTGGACGAGAGTTATCATTTATAACTCTGCAGGTTTGTGAATTGCAGTGCCCTGAACCTCCATTTTACAACTCGCTTTTTTGGGAGCTGGCCGCAAAAGCGCAGGATGGCTTCAGGCCCTGTTCTGGTTCCGGGGGGCAGGCTGAGCCTGTGGTTAATTCTTCTTCCTGATGGGAAAATAGAGTGACCTGTGCCTGTCCCGACACCAAGAGCTAGTCTCTCGTTGGTTCCCCGTCTTCCCGTTCATCCTCAGGACAAATTGCAACCTGTACGGAACAGGAGGTTAAAGGTGCTGATGCTCCAAGTAGGGAGATTGCTAGTAAAGTGGCTGGAATGGCGAACCCGGGCACAAGGAGATGAGAAATGAGGTGCGTTTTAGAAACCTTTCCCCATCACACGGTGTACCATCTTCTGGGTTTCTCATGCATGTTTTCGATGTAGGAAGATGCCCTTGAAGCTGGAGATTTGGGACCCATGCGATGGGTACCACGCAGTATTCCTTTAAAGGGTCTGCGTTTGCTCACCCAACCTCACCAAACCTCTCAGCCCCAAGAGTGTCCACCCTTATGTCTCATCCAGCTGTGGGTCTAGATATGGTCAATCCAGGTTGCATCACAGCCCCTGAACTCATTGTGTAAGAATTTCTATCTCTTTCACTGTCGTTGTTTCATGGGTTTTTCAAAGTAATTTATTTTCATAATGGGGTTTAGCTGCTTTTCACGGCTGTGTTTATGCCGCTTTCCACCCACTTGACACACTAACAGAGAGATATCAATACATAGGCTTTAAGATTATTACTAGTCAGATATATTCTTGTGCGGTGAATAGGGCGTGTTGAGTCCAGTTCTCTGAGCAAGGAGTAGGTCTTGTCTACTACATATTGGGTTTATGGAACGGTATCTGAGCTAATTTGATACCCTTGTTTTATGTATCACCCCACCTCACCTTTCCCGTTAAGCAGCCATAGTGTGTTTTCTGCATGTGTGACTCTGTTCTGTTTTGTAATTCAGTTCAAGTGTAACGGTTTTTACATTCCCTCTATCAGTGATACCTTAGGAGAAGTGTCCTTTTCTGTGTGACTTATTTCACTTAGAATCGTCGTACCTAAATCCACTCATCATGCTGCTACTAACCTTATGACATTGATTTCATGGCTGAGTGATATTCCATTGTACATAAGGACCACAACTTCTTTATCCATTTTTCTCTTTCCTGGGATATTTAAGGTGGAATGAAGTGGAGGTCCTTGTCAACAGAGCAGCCCTCAACTTTGGGGTGCTTGTGTCTTGCTGATTTTTCATTTTCCCAATTTATACCCCCATGAGTGGAAGTGCCCTATGCTCTCTAAGCTGTGTTTTTCAGATGTTTCAGGACACACCGTGCACTTCTCCAGAGTGGCTGTTGCCAATTTACATCCCGCCCATCAGCGTAGCAAGGCTCCCATTTCTCCATGGCCTGTCCTGCATTTCTGGTTTTGACACTTTTTTCAGCATGGCCCTTTTGACCGATGGGAAGCGAGACTTCTCTGTAGCGCTGATTTGCCTTTCCAGGTTGCTTGGTTGGCCAAAAAGGGCGTATGCGTTTTTTCCTGAATATATTCAGGAAAAAACGCATACGCCCTTTTTGGCCAAGGGCATCATTGTCAACGTTTTGCCGCTTTTCATGTGCTTTAAAGGCGATTCGTATCTACCTCCTGAAATCTGTTTCGTGCAATTCTGCCTTGATTTCAAATCCTCTTCTTTGCCTTCCCTCAATATATTTGTGGACGAGAGTTATCATTTATAACTCTGCAGGTTTGTGAATTGCAGTGCCCTGAACCTCCATTTTACAACTCGCTTTTTTGGGAGCTGGCCGCAAAAGTGCAGGATGGCTTCAGGCCCTGTTCTGGTTCCGGGGGGCAGGCTGAGCCTGTGGTTAATTCTTCTTCCTGATGGGAAAATAGAGTGACCTGTGCCTGTCCCGACACCAAGAGCTAGTCTCTCGTTGGTTCCCCGTCTTCCCGTTCATCCTCAGGACAAATTGCAACCTGTACGGAACAGGAGGTTAAAGGTGCTGATGCTCCAAGTAGGGAGATTGCTAGTAAAGGGGCTGGAATGGCGAACCCGGGCACAAGGAGATGAGAAATGAGGTGCGTTTTAGAAACCTTTCCCCATCACACGGTGTACCATCTTCTGGGTTTCTCATGCATGTTTTCGATGTAGGAAGATGCCCTTGAAGCTGGAGATTTGGGACCCATGCGATGGGTACCACGCAGTATTCCTTTAAAGGGTCTGCGTTTGCTCACCCAACCTCACCAAACCTCTCAGCCCCAAGAGTGTCCACCCTTATGTCTCATCCAGCTGTGGGTCTAGATATGGTCAATCCAGGTTGCATCACAGCCCCTGAACTCATTGTGTAAGAATTTCTATCTCTTTCACTGTCGTTGTTTCATGGGTTTTTCAAAGTAATTTATTTTCATAATGGGGTTTAGCTGCTTTTCACGGCTGTGTTTATGCCGCTTTCCACCCACTTGACACACTAACAGAGAGATATCAATACATAGGCTTTAAGATTATTACTAGTCAGATATATTCTTGTGCGGTGAATAGGGCGTGTTGAGTCCAGTTCTCTGAGCAAGGAGTAGGTCTTGTCTACTACATATTGGGTTTATGGAACGGTATCTGAGCTAATTTGATACCCTTGTTTTATGTATCACCCCACCTCACCTTTCCCGTTAAGCAGCCATAGTGTGTTTTCTGCATGTGTGACTCTGTTCTGTTTTGTAATTCAGTTCAAGTGTAACGGTTTTTACATTCCCTCTATCAGTGATACCTTAGGAGAAGTGTCCTTTTCTGTGTGACTTATTTCACTTAGAATCGTCGTACCTAAATCCACTCATCATGCTGCTACTAACCTTATGACATTGATTTCATGGCTGAGTGATATTCCATTGTACATAAGGACCACAACTTCTTTATCCATTTTTCTCTTTCCTGGGATATTTAAGGTGGAATGAAGTGGAGGTCCTTGTCAACAGAGCAGCCCTCAACTTTGGGGTGCTTATGTCTTGCTGATTTTTCATTTTCCCAATTTATACCCCCATGAGTGGAAGTGCCCTATGCTCTCTAAGCTGTGTTTTTCAGATGTTTCAGGACACACCGTACACTTCTCCAGAGTGGCTGTTGGCAATTTACATCCCGCCCATCAGTGTAGCAAGGCTCCCATTTCTCCATGGCCTGTCCTGCATTTCTGGTTTTGACACTTTTTTCAGCATGGCCCTTTTGACCGATGGGAAGCGAGACTTCTCTGTAGCGCTGATTTGCCTTTCCAGGTTGCTTGGTTGGCCAAAAAGGGCGTATGCGTTTTTTCCTGAATATATTCAGGAAAAAACGCATACGCCCTTTCTGGCCAAGGGCCTCATTGTCAACGTTTTGCCGCTTTTCATGTGCTTTAAAGGCGATTCGTATCTACCTCCTGAAATCTGTTTCGTGCAATTCTGCCTTGATTTCAAATCCTCTTCTTTGCCTTCCCTCAATATATTTGTGGACGAGAGTTATCATTTATAACTCTGCAGGTTTGTGAATTGCAGTGCCCTGAACCTCCATTTTACAACTCGCTTTTTTGGGAGCTGGCCGCAAAAGCGCAGGATGGCTTCAGGCCCTGTTCTGGTTCCGGGGGGCAGGCTGAGCCTGTGGTTAATTCTTCTTCCTGATGGGAAAATAGAGTGACCTGTGCCTGTCCCGACACCAAGAGCTAGTCTCTCGTTGGTTCCCCGTCTTCCCGTTCATCCTCAGGACAAATTGCAACCTGTACGGAACAGGAGGTTAAAGGTGCTGATGCTCCAAGTAGGGAGATTGCTAGTAAAGTGGCTGGAATGGCGAACCCGGGCACAAGGAGATGAGAAATGAGGTGCGTTTTAGAAACCTTTCCCCATCACACGGTGTACCATCTTCTGGGTTTCTCATGCATGTTTTCGATGTAGGAAGATGCCCTTGAAGCTGGAGATTTGGGACCCATGCGATGGGTACCACGCAGTATTCCTTTAAAGGGTCTGCGTTTGCTCACCCAACCTCACCAAACCTCTCAGCCCCAAGAGTGTCCACCCTTATGTCTCATCCAGCTGTGGGTCTAGATATGGTCAATCCAGGTTGCATCACAGCCCCTGAACTCATTGTGTAAGAATTTCTATCTCTTTCACTGTCGTTGTTTCATGGGTTTTTCAAAGTAATTTATTTTCATAATGGGGTTTAGCTGCTTTTCACGGCTGTGTTTATGCCGCTTTCCACCCACTTGACACACTAACAGAGAGATATCAATACATAGGCTTTAAGATTATTACTAGTCAGATATATTCTTGTGCGGTGAATAGGGCGTGTTGAGTCCAGTTCTCTGAGCAAGGAGTAGGTCTTGTCTACTACATATTGGGTTTATGGAACGGTATCTGAGCTAATTTGATACCCTTGTTTTATGTATCACCCCACCTCACCTTTCCCGTTAAGCAGCCATAGTGTGTTTTCTGCATGTGTGACTCTGTTCTGTTTTGTAATTCAGTTCAAGTGTAACGGTTTTTACATTCCCTCCATCAGTGATACCTTAGGAGAAGTGTCCTTTTCTGTGTGACTTATTTCACTTAGAATCGTCGTACCTAAATCCACTCATCATGCTGCTACTAACATTATGACATTGATTTCATGGCTGAGTGATATTCCATTGTACATAAGGACCACAACTTCTTTATCCATTTTTCTCTTTCCTGGGATATTTAAGGTGGAATGAAGTGGAGGTCCTTGTCAACAGAGCAGCCCTCAACTTTGGGGTGCTTGTGTCTTGCTGATTTTTCATTTTCCCAATTTATACCCCCATGAGTGGAAGTGCCCTATGCTCTCTAAGCTGTGTTTTTCAGATGTTTCAGGACACACCGTGCACTTCTCCAGAGTGGCTGTTGGCAATTTACATCCCGCCCATCAGTGTAGCAAGGCTCCCATTTCTCCATGGCCTGTCCTGCATTTCTGGTTTTGACACTTTTTTCAGCATGGCCCTTTTGACCGATGGGAAGCGAGACTTCTCTGTAGCGCTGATTTGCCTTTCCAGGTTGCTTGGTTGGCCAAAAAGGGCGTATGCGTTTTTTCCTGAATATATTCAGGAAAAAACGCATACGCCCTTTTTGGCCAAGGGCATCATTGTCAACGTTTTGCCGCTTTTCATGTGCTTTAAAGGCGATTCGTATCTACCTCCTGAAATCTGTTTCGTGCAATTCTGCCTTGATTTCAAATCCTCTTCTTTGCCTTCCCTCAATATATTTGTGGACGAGTGTTATCATTTATAACTCTGCAGGTTTGTGAATTGCAGTGCCCTGAACCTCGATTTTACAACTCGCTTTTTTGGGAGCTGGCCGCAAAAGCGCAGGATGGCTTCAGGCCCTGTTCTGGTTCCGGGGGGCAGGCTGAGCCTGTGGTTAATTCTTCTTCCTGATGGGAAAATAGAGTGACCTGTGCCTGTCCCGACACCAAGAGCTAGTCTCTCGTTGGTTCCCCGTCTTCCCGTTCATCCTCAGGACAAATTGCAACCTGTACGGAACAGGAGGTTAAAGGTGCTGATGCTCCAAGTAGGGAGATTGCTAGTAAAGAGGCTGGAATGGCGAACCCGGGCACAAGGAGATGAGAAATGAGGTGCGTTTTAGAAACCTTTCCCCATCACACGGTGTACCATCTTCTGGGTTTCTCATGCATGTTTTCGATGTAGGAAGATGCCCTTGAAGCTGGAGATTTGGGACCCATGCGATGGGTACCACGCAGTATTCCTTTAAAGGGTCTGCGTTTGCTCACCCAACCTCACCAAAACTCTCAGCCCCAAGAGTGTCCACCCTTATGTCTCATCCAGCTGTGGGTCTAGATATGGTCAATCCAGGTTGCATCACAGCCCCTGAACTCATTGTGTAAGAATTTCTATCTCTTTCACTGTCGTTGTTTCATGGGTTTTTCAAAGTAATTTATTTTCATAATGGGGTTTAGCTGCTTTTCACGGCTGTGTTTATGCCGCTTTCCACCCACTTGACCACTAACAGAGAGATATCAATACATAGGCTTTAAGATTATTACTAGTCAGATATATTCTTGTGCGGTGAATAGGGCGTGTTGAGTCCAGTTCTCTGAGCAAGGAGTAGGTCTTGTCTACTACATATTGGGTTTATGGAACGGTATCTGAGCTAATTTGATACCCTTGTTTTATGTATCACCCCACCTCACCTTTCCCGTTAAGCAGCCATAGTGTGTTTTCTGCATGTGTGACTCTGTTCTGTTTTGTAATTCAGTTCAAGTGTAACGGTTTTTACATTCCCTCTATCAGTGATACCTTAGGAGAAGTGTCCTTTTCTGTGTGACTTATTTCACTTAGAATCGTCGTACCTAAATCCACTCATCATGCTGCTACTAACCTTATGACATTGATTTCATGGCTGAGTGATATTCCATTGTACATAAGGACCACAACTTCTTTATCCATTTTTCTCTTTCCTGGGATATTTAAGGTGGAATGAAGTGGAGGTCCTTGTCAACAGAGCAGCCCTCAACTTTGGGGTGCTTGTGTCTTGCTGATTTTTCATTTTCCCCAATTTATACCCCCATGAGTGGAAGTGCCCTATGCTCTCTAAGCTGTGTTTTTCAGATGTTTCAGGACACACCGTGCACTTCTCCAGAGTGGCTGTTGCCAATTTACATCCCGCCCATCAGCGTAGCAAGGCTCCCATTTCTCCATGGCCTGTCCTGCATTTCTGGTTTTGACACTTTTTTCAGCATGGCCCTTTTGACCGATGGGAAGCGAGACTTCTCTGTAGCGCTGATTTGCCTTTCCAGGTTGCTTGGTTGGCCAAAAAGGGCGTATGCGTTTTTTCCTGAATATATTCAGGAAAAAACGCATACGCCCTTTTTGGCCAAGGGCATCATTGTCAACGTTTTGCCGCTTTTCATGTGCTTTAAAGGCGATTCGTATCTACCTCCTGAAATCTGTTTCGTGCAATTCTGCCTTGATTTCAAATCCTCTTCTTTGCCTTCCCTCAATATATTTGTGGACGAGAGTTATCATTTATAACTCTGCAGGTTTGTGAATTGCAGTGCCCTGAACCTCCATTTTACAACTCGCTTTTTTGGGAGCTGGCCGCAAAAGCGCAGGATGGCTTCAGGCCCTGTTCTGGTTCCGGGGGGCAGGCTGAGCCTGTGGTTAATTCTTCTTCCTGATGGGAAAATAGAGTGACCTGTGCCTGTCCCGACACCAAGAGCTAGTCTCTCGTTGGTTCCCCGTCTTCCCGTTCATCCTCAGGACAAATTGCAACCTGTACGGAACAGGAGGTTAAAGGTGCTGATGCTCCAAGTAGGGAGATTGCTAGTAAAGGGGCTGGAATGGCGAACCCGGGCACAAGGAGATGAGAAATGAGGTGCGTTTTAGAAACCTTTCCCCATCACACGGTGTACCATCTTCTGGGTTTCTCATGCATGTTTTCGATGTAGGAAGATGCCCTTGAAGCTGGAGATTTGGGACCCATGCGATGGGTACCACGCAGTATTCCTTTAAAGGGTCTGCGTTTGCTCACCCAACCTCACCAAACCTCTCAGCCCCAAGAGTGTCCACCCTTATGTCTCATCCAGCTGTGGGTCTAGATATGGTCAATCCAGGTTGCATCACAGCCCCTGAACTCATTGTGTAAGAATTTCTATCTCTTTCACTGTCGTTGTTTCATGGGTTTTTCAAAGTAATTTATTTTCATAATGGGGTTTAGCTGCTTTTCACGGCTGTGTTTATGCCGCTTTCCACCCACTTGACACACTAACAGAGAGATATCAATACATAGGCTTTAAGATTATTACTAGTCAGATATATTCTTGTGCGGTGAATAGGGCGTGTTGAGTCCAGTTCTCTGAGCAAGGAGTAGGTCTTGTCTACTACATATTGGGTTTATGGAACGGTATCTGAGCTAATTTGATACCCTTGTTTTATGTATCACCCCACCTCACCTTTCCCGTTAAGCAGCCATAGTGTGTTTTCTGCATGTGTGACTCTGTTCTGTTTTGTAATTCAGTTCAAGTGTAACGGTTTTTACATTCCCTCTATCAGTGATACCTTAGGAGAAGTGTCCTTTTCTGTGTGACTTATTTCACTTAGAATCGTCGTACCTAAATCCACTCATCATGCTGCTACTAACCTTATGACATTGATTTCATGGCTGAGTGATATTCCATTGTACATAAGGACCACAACTTCTTTATCCATTTTTCTCTTTCCTGGGATATTTAAGGTGGAATGAAGTGGAGGTCCTTGTCAACAGAGCAGCCCTCAACTTTGGGGTGCTTGTGTCTTGCTGATTTTTCATTTTCCCAATTTATACCCCCATGAGTGGAAGTGCCCTATGCTCTCTAAGCTGTGTTTTTCAGATGTTTCAGGACACACCGTGCACTTCTCCAGAGTGGCTGTTGCCAATTTACATCCCGCCCATCAGCGTAGCAAGGCTCCCATTTCTCCATGGCCTGTCCTGCATTTCTGGTTTTGACACTTTTTTCAGCATGGCCCTTTTGACCGATGGGAAGCGAGACTTCTCTGTAGCGCTGATTTGCCTTTCCAGGTTGCTTGGTTGGCCAAAAAGGGCGTATGCGTTTTTTCCTGAATATATTCAGGAAAAAACGCATACGCCCTTTTTGGCCAAGGGCATCATTGTCAACGTTTTGCCGCTTTTCATGTGCTTTAAAGGCGATTCGTATCTACCTCCTGAAATCTGTTTCGTGCAATTCTGCCTTGATTTCAAATCCTCTTCTTTGCCTTCCCTCAATATATTTGTGGACGAGAGTTATCATTTATAACTCTGCAGGTTTGTGAATTGCAGTGCCCTGAACCTCCATTTTACAACTCGCTTTTTTGGGAGCTGGCCGCAAAAGCGCAGGATGGCTTCAGGCCCTGTTCTGGTTCCGGGGGGCAGGCTGAGCCTGTGGTTAATTCTTCTTCCTGATGGGAAAATAGAGTGACCTGTGCCTGTCCCGACACCAAGAGCTAGTCTCTCGTTGGTTCCCCGTCTTCCCGTTCATCCTCAGGACAAATTGCAACCTGTACGGAACAGGAGGTTAAAGGTGCTGATGCTCCAAGTAGGGAGATTGCTAGTAAAGGGGCTGGAATGGCGAACCCGGGCACAAGGAGATGAGAAATGAGGTGCGTTTTAGAAACCTTTCCCCATCACACGGTGTACCATCTTCTGGGTTTCTCATGCATGTTTTCGATGTAGGAAGATGCCCTTGAAGCTGGAGATTTGGGACCCATGCGATGGGTACCACGCAGTATTCCTTTAAAGGGTCTGCGTTTGCTCACCCAACCTCACCAAACCTCTCAGCCCCAAGAGTGTCCACCCTTATGTCTCATCCAGCTGTGGGTCTAGATATGGTCAATCCAGGTTGCATCACAGCCCCTGAACTCATTGTGTAAGAATTTCTATCTCTTTCACTGTCGTTGTTTCATGGGTTTTTCAAAGTAATTTATTTTCATAATGGGGTTTAGCTGCTTTTCACGGCTGTGTTTATGCCGCTTTCCACCCACTTGACACACTAACAGAGAGATATCAATACATAGGCTTTAAGATTATTACTAGTCAGATATATTCTTGTGCGGTGAATAGGGCGTGTTGAGTCCAGTTCTCTGAGCAAGGAGTAGGTCTTGTCTACTACATATTGGGTTTATGGAACGGTATCTGAGCTAATTTGATACCCTTGTTTTATGTATCACCCCACCTCACCTTTCCCGTTAAGCAGCCATAGTGTGTTTTCTGCATGTGTGACTCTGTTCTGTTTTGTAATTCAGTTCAAGTGTAACGGTTTTTACATTCCCTCTATCAGTGATACCTTAGGAGAAGTGTCCTTTTCTGTGTGACTTATTTCACTTAGAATCGTCGTACCTAAATCCACTCATCATGCTGCTACTAACCTTATGACATTGATTTCATGGCTGAGTGATATTCCATTGTACATAAGGACCACAACTTCTTTATCCATTTTTCTCTTTCCTGGGATATTTAAGGTGGAATGAAGTGGAGGTCCTTGTCAACAGAGCAGCCCTCAACTTTGGGGTGCTTGTGTCTTGCTGATTTTTCATTTTCCCAATTTATACCCCCATGAGTGGAAGTGCCCTATGCTCTCTAAGCTGTGTTTTTCAGATGTTTCAGGACACACCGTGCACTTCTCCAGAGTGGCTGTTGCCAATTTACATCCCGCCCATCAGCGTAGCAAGGCTCCCATTTCTCCATGGCCTGTCCTGCATTTCTGGTTTTGACACTTTTTTCAGCATGGCCCTTTTGACCGATGGGAAGCGAGACTTCTCTGTAGCGCTGATTTGCCTTTCCAGGTTGCTTGGTTGGCCAAAAAGGGCGTATGCGTTTTTTCCTGAATATATTCAGGAAAAAACGCATACGCCCTTTTTGGCCAAGGGCATCATTGTCAACGTTTTGCCGCTTTTCATGTGCTTTAAAGGCGATTCGTATCTACCTCCTGAAATCTGTTTCGTGCAATTCTGCCTTGATTTCAAATCCTCTTCTTTGCCTTCCCTCAATATATTTGTGGACGAGAGTTATCATTTATAACTCTGCAGGTTTGTGAATTGCAGTGCCCTGAACCTCCATTTTACAACTCGCTTTTTTGGGAGCTGGCCGCAAAAGTGCAGGATGGCTTCAGGCCCTGTTCTGGTTCCGGGGGGCAGGCTGAGCCTGTGGTTAATTCTTCTTCCTGATGGGAAAATAGAGTGACCTGTGCCTGTCCCGACACCAAGAGCTAGTCTCTCGTTGGTTCCCCGTCTTCCCGTTCATCCTCAGGACAAATTGCAACCTGTACGGAACAGGAGGTTAAAGGTGCTGATGCTCCAAGTAGGGAGATTGCTAGTAAAGGGGCTGGAATGGCGAACCCGGGCACAAGGAGATGAGAAATGAGGTGCGTTTTAGAAACCTTTCCCCATCACACGGTGTACCATCTTCTGGGTTTCTCATGCATGTTTTCGATGTAGGAAGATGCCCTTGAAGCTGGAGATTTGGGACCCATGCGATGGGTACCACGCAGTATTCCTTTAAAGGGTCTGCGTTTGCTCACCCAACCTCACCAAACCTCTCAGCCCCAAGAGTGTCCACCCTTATGTCTCATCCAGCTGTGGGTCTAGATATGGTCAATCCAGGTTGCATCACAGCCCCTGAACTCATTGTGTAAGAATTTCTATCTCTTTCACTGTCGTTGTTTCATGGGTTTTTCAAAGTAATTTATTTTCATAATGGGGTTTAGCTGCTTTTCACGGCTGTGTTTATGCCGCTTTCCACCCACTTGACACACTAACAGAGAGATATCAATACATAGGCTTTAAGATTATTACTAGTCAGATATATTCTTGTGCGGTGAATAGGGCGTGTTGAGTCCAGTTCTCTGAGCAAGGAGTAGGTCTTGTCTACTACATATTGGGTTTATGGAACGGTATCTGAGCTAATTTGATACCCTTGTTTTATGTATCACCCCACCTCACCTTTCCCGTTAAGCAGCCATAGTGTGTTTTCTGCATGTGTGACTCTGTTCTGTTTTGTAATTCAGTTCAAGTGTAACGGTTTTTACATTCCCTCTATCAGTGATACCTTAGGAGAAGTGTCCTTTTCTGTGTGACTTATTTCACTTAGAATCGTCGTACCTAAATCCACTCATCATGCTGCTACTAACCTTATGACATTGATTTCATGGCTGAGTGATATTCCATTGTACATAAGGACCACAACTTCTTTATCCATTTTTCTCTTTCCTGGGATATTTAAGGTGGAATGAAGTGGAGGTCCTTGTCAACAGAGCAGCCCTCAACTTTGGGGTGCTTGTGTCTTGCTGATTTTTCATTTTCCCAATTTATACCCCCATGAGTGGAAGTGCCCTATGCTCTCTAAGCTGTGTTTTTCAGATGTTTCAGGACACACCGTGCACTTCTCCAGAGTGGCTGTTGCCAATTTACATCCCGCCCATCAGCGTAGCAAGGCTCCCATTTCTCCATGGCCTGTCCTGCATTTCTGGTTTTGACACTTTTTTCAGCATGGCCCTTTTGACCGATGGGAAGCGAGACTTCTCTGTAGCGCTGATTTGCCTTTCCAGGTTGCTTGGTTGGCCAAAAAGGGCGTATGCGTTTTTTCCTGAATATATTCAGGAAAAAACGCATACGCCCTTTTTGGCCAAGGGCATCATTGTCAACGTTTTGCCGCTTTTCATGTGCTTTAAAGGCGATTCGTATCTACCTCCTGAAATCTGTTTCGTGCAATTCTGCCTTGATTTCAAATCCTCTTCTTTGCCTTCCCTCAATATATTTGTGGACGAGAGTTATCATTTATAACTCTGCAGGTTTGTGAATTGCAGTGCCCTGAACCTCCATTTTACAACTCGCTTTTTTGGGAGCTGGCCGCAAAAGCGCAGGATGGCTTCAGGCCCTGTTCTGGTTCCGGGGGGCAGGCTGAGCCTGTGGTTAATTCTTCTTCCTGATGGGAAAATAGAGTGACCTGTGCCTGTCCCGACACCAAGAGCTAGTCTCTCGTTGGTTCCCCGTCTTCCCGTTCATCCTCAGGACAAATTGCAACCTGTACGGAACAGGAGGTTAAAGGTGCTGATGCTCCAAGTAGGGAGATTGCTAGTAAAGGGGCTGGAATGGCGAACCCGGGCACAAGGAGATGAGAAATGAGGTGCGTTTTAGAAACCTTTCCCCATCACACGGTGTACCATCTTCTGGGTTTCTCATGCATGTTTTCGATGTAGGAAGATGCCCTTGAAGCTGGAGATTTGGGACCCATGCGATGGGTACCACGCAGTATTCCTTTAAAGGGTCTGCGTTTGCTCACCCAACCTCACCAAACCTCTCAGCCCCAAGAGTGTCCACCCTTATGTCTCATCCAGCTGTGGGTCTAGATATGGTCAATCCAGGTTGCATCACAGCCCCTGAACTCATTGTGTAAGAATTTCTATCTCTTTCACTGTCGTTGTTTCATGGGTTTTTCAAAGTAATTTATTTTCATAATGGGGTTTAGCTGCTTTTCACGGCTGTGTTTATGCCGCTTTCCACCCACTTGACACACTAACAGAGAGATATCAATACATAGGCTTTAAGATTATTACTAGTCAGATATATTCTTGTGCGGTGAATAGGGCGTGTTGAGTCCAGTTCTCTGAGCAAGGAGTAGGTCTTGTCTACTACATATTGGGTTTATGGAACGGTATCTGAGCTAATTTGATACCCTTGTTTTATGTATCACCCCACCTCACCTTTCCCGTTAAGCAGCCATAGTGTGTTTTCTGCATGTGTGACTCTGTTCTGTTTTGTAATTCAGTTCAAGTGTAACGGTTTTTACATTCCCTCTATCAGTGATACCTTAGGAGAAGTGTCCTTTTCTGTGTGACTTATTTCACTTAGAATCGTCGTACCTAAATCCACTCATCATGCTGCTACTAACCTTATGACATTGATTTCATGGCTGAGTGATATTCCATTGTACATAAGGACCACAACTTCTTTATCCATTTTTCTCTTTCCTGGGATATTTAAGGTGGAATGAAGTGGAGGTCCTTGTCAACAGAGCAGCCCTCAACTTTGGGGTGCTTGTGTCTTGCTGATTTTTCATTTTCCCAATTTATACCCCCATGAGTGGAAGTGCCCTATGCTCTCTAAGCTGTGTTTTTCAGATGTTTCAGGACACACCGTGCACTTCTCCAGAGTGGCTGTTGCCAATTTACATCCCGCCCATCAGCGTAGCAAGGCTCCCATTTCTCCATGGCCTGTCCTGCATTTCTGGTTTTGACACTTTTTTCAGCATGGCCCTTTTGACCGATGGGAAGCGAGACTTCTCTGTAGCGCTGATTTGCCTTTCCAGGTTGCTTGGTTGGCCAAAAAGGGCGTATGCGTTTTTTCCTGAATATATTCAGGAAAAAACGCATACGCCCTTTTTGGCCAAGGGCATCATTGTCAACGTTTTGCCGCTTTTCATGTGCTTTAAAGGCGATTCGTATCTACCTCCTGAAATCTGTTTCGTGCAATTCTGCCTTGATTTCAAATCCTCTTCTTTGCCTTCCCTCAATATATTTGTGGACGAGAGTTATCATTTATAACTCTGCAGGTTTGTGAATTGCAGTGCCCTGAACCTCCATTTTACAACTCGCTTTTTTGGGAGCTGGCCGCAAAAGCGCAGGATGGCTTCAGGCCCTGTTCTGGTTCCGGGGGGCAGGCTGAGCCTGTGGTTAATTCTTCTTCCTGATGGGAAAATAGAGTGACCTGTGCCTGTCCCGACACCAAGAGCTAGTCTCTCGTTGGTTCCCCGTCTTCCCGTTCATCCTCAGGACAAATTGCAACCTGTACGGAACAGGAGGTTAAAGGTGCTGATGCTCCAAGTAGGGAGATTGCTAGTAAAGGGGCTGGAATGGCGAACCCGGGCACAAGGAGATGAGAAATGAGGTGCGTTTTAGAAACCTTTCCCCATCACACGGTGTACCATCTTCTGGGTTTCTCATGCATGTTTTCGATGTAGGAAGATGCCCTTGAAGCTGGAGATTTGGGACCCATGCGATGGGTACCACGCAGTATTCCTTTAAAGGGTCTGCGTTTGCTCACCCAACCTCACCAAACCTCTCAGCCCCAAGAGTGTCCACCCTTATGTCTCATCCAGCTGTGGGTCTAGATATGGTCAATCCAGGTTGCATCACAGCCCCTGAACTCATTGTGTAAGAATTTCTATCTCTTTCACTGTCGTTGTTTCATGGGTTTTTCAAAGTAATTTATTTTCATAATGGGGTTTAGCTGCTTTTCACGGCTGTGTTTATGCCGCTTTCCACCCACTTGACACACTAACAGAGAGATATCAATACATAGGCTTTAAGATTATTACTAGTCAGATATATTCTTGTGCGGTGAATAGGGCGTGTTGAGTCCAGTTCTCTGAGCAAGGAGTAGGTCTTGTCTACTACATATTGGGTTTATGGAACGGTATCTGAGCTAATTTGATACCCTTGTTTTATGTATCACCCCACCTCACCTTTCCCGTTAAGCAGCCATAGTGTGTTTTCTGCATGTGTGACTCTGTTCTGTTTTGTAATTCAGTTCAAGTGTAACGGTTTTTACATTCCCTCTATCAGTGATACCTTAGGAGAAGTGTCCTTTTCTGTGTGACTTATTTCACTTAGAATCGTCGTACCTAAATCCACTCATCATGCTGCTACTAACCTTATGACATTGATTTCATGGCTGAGTGATATTCCATTGTACATAAGGACCACAACTTCTTTATCCATTTTTCTCTTTCCTGGGATATTTAAGGTGGAATGAAGTGGAGGTCCTTGTCAACAGAGCAGCCCTCAACTTTGGGGTGCTTGTGTCTTGCTGATTTTTCATTTTCCCAATTTATACCCCCATGAGTGGAAGTGCCCTATGCTCTCTAAGCTGTGTTTTTCAGATGTTTCAGGACACACCGTGCACTTCTCCAGAGTGGCTGTTGGCAATTTACATCCCGCCCATCAGTGTAGCAAGGCTCCCATTTCTCCATGGCCTGTCCTGCATTTCTGGTTTTGACACTTTTTTCAGCATGGCCCTTTTGACCGATGGGAAGCGAGACTTCTCTGTAGCGCTGATTTGCCTTTCCAGGTTGCTTGGTTGGCCAAAAAGGGCGTATGCGTTTTTTCCTGAATATATTCAGGAAAAAACGCATACGCCCTTTCTGGCCAAGGGCCTCATTGTCAACGTTTTGCCGCTTTTCATGTGCTTTAAAGGCGATTCGTATCTACCTCCTGAAATCTGTTTCGTGCAATTCTGCCTTGATTTCAAATCCTCTTCTTTGCCTTCCCTCAATATATTTGTGGACGAGAGTTATCATTTATAACTCTGCAGGTTTGTGAATTGCAGTGCCCTGAACCTCCATTTTACAACTCGCTTTTTTGGGAGCTGGCCGCAAAAGCGCAGGATGGCTTCAGGCCCTGTTCTGGTTCCGGGGGGCAGGCTGAGCCTGTGGTTAATTCTTCTTCCTGATGGGAAAATAGAGTGACCTGTGCCTGTCCCGACACCAAGAGCTAGTCTCTCGTTGGTTCCCCGTCTTCCCGTTCATCCTCAGGACAAATTGCAACCTGTACGGAACAGGAGGTTAAAGGTGCTGATGCTCCAAGTAGGGAGATTGCTAGTAAAGTGGCTGGAATGGCGAACCCGGGCACAAGGAGATGAGAAATGAGGTGCGTTTTAGAAACCTTTCCCCATCACACGGTGTACCATCTTCTGGGTTTCTCATGCATGTTTTCGATGTAGGAAGATGCCCTTGAAGCTGGAGATTTGGGACCCATGCGATGGGTACCACGCAGTATTCCTTTAAAGGGTCTGCGTTTGCTCACCCAACCTCACCAAACCTCTCAGCCCCAAGAGTGTCCACCCTTATGTCTCATCCAGCTGTGGGTCTAGATATGGTCAATCCAGGTTGCATCACAGCCCCTGAACTCATTGTGTAAGAATTTCTATCTCTTTCACTGTCGTTGTTTCATGGGTTTTTCAAAGTAATTTATTTTCATAATGGGGTTTAGCTGCTTTTCACGGCTGTGTTTATGCCGCTTTCCACCCACTTGACACACTAACAGAGAGATATCAATACATAGGCTTTAAGATTATTACTAGTCAGATATATTCTTGTGCGGTGAATAGGGCGTGTTGAGTCCAGTTCTCTGAGCAAGGAGTAGGTCTTGTCTACTACATATTGGGTTTATGGAACGGTATCTGAGCTAATTTGATACCCTTGTTTTATGTATCACCCCACCTCACCTTTCCCGTTAAGCAGCCATAGTGTGTTTTCTGCATGTGTGACTCTGTTCTGTTTTGTAATTCAGTTCAAGTGTAACGGTTTTTACATTCCCTCTATCAGTGATACCTTAGGAGAAGTGTCCTTTTCTGTGTGACTTATTTCACTTAGAATCGTCGTACCTAAATCCACTCATCATGCTGCTACTAACCTTATGACATTGATTTCATGGCTGAGTGATATTCCATTGTACATAAGGACCACAACTTCTTTATCCATTTTTCTCTTTCCTGGGATATTTAAGGTGGAATGAAGTGGAGGTCCTTGTCAACAGAGCAGCCCTCAACTTTGGGGTGCTTGTGTCTTGCTGATTTTTCATTTTCCCAATTTATACCCCCATGAGTGGAAGTGCCCTATGCTCTCTAAGCTGTGTTTTTCAGATGTTTCAGGACACACCGTGCACTTCTCCAGAGTGGCTGTTGCCAATTTACATCCCGCCCATCAGCGTAGCAAGGCTCCCATTTCTCCATGGCCTGTCCTGCATTTCTGGTTTTGACACTTTTTTCAGCATGGCCCTTTTGACCGATGGGAAGCGAGACTTCTCTGTAGCGCTGATTTGCCTTTCCAGGTTGCTTGGTTGGCCAAAAAGGGCGTATGCGTTTTTTCCTGAATATATTCAGGAAAAAACGCATACGCCCTTTTTGGCCAAGGGCATCATTGTCAACGTTTTGCCGCTTTTCATGTGCTTTAAAGGCGATTCGTATCTACCTCCTGAAATCTGTTTCGTGCAATTCTGCCTTGATTTCAAATCCTCTTCTTTGCCTTCCCTCAATATATTTGTGGACGAGAGTTATCATTTATAACTCTGCAGGTTTGTGAATTGCAGTGCCCTGAACCTCCATTTTACAACTCGCTTTTTTGGGAGCTGGCCGCAAAAGTGCAGGATGGCTTCAGGCCCTGTTCTGGTTCCGGGGGGCAGGCTGAGCCTGTGGTTAATTCTTCTTCCTGATGGGAAAATAGAGTGACCTGTGCCTGTCCCGACACCAAGAGCTAGTCTCTCGTTGGTTCCCCGTCTTCCCGTTCATCCTCAGGACAAATTGCAACCTGTACGGAACAGGAGGTTAAAGGTGCTGATGCTCCAAGTAGGGAGATTGCTAGTAAAGGGGCTGGAATGGCGAACCCGGGCACAAGGAGATGAGAAATGAGGTGCGTTTTAGAAACCTTTCCCCATCACACGGTGTACCATCTTCTGGGTTTCTCATGCATGTTTTCGATGTAGGAAGATGCCCTTGAAGCTGGAGATTTGGGACCCATGCGATGGGTACCACGCAGTATTCCTTTAAAGGGTCTGCGTTTGCTCACCCAACCTCACCAAACCTCTCAGCCCCAAGAGTGTCCACCCTTATGTCTCATCCAGCTGTGGGTCTAGATATGGTCAATCCAGGTTGCATCACAGCCCCTGAACTCATTGTGTAAGAATTTCTATCTCTTTCACTGTCGTTGTTTCATGGGTTTTTCAAAGTAATTTATTTTCATAATGGGGTTTAGCTGCTTTTCACGGCTGTGTTTATGCCGCTTTCCACCCACTTGACACACTAACAGAGAGATATCAATACATAGGCTTTAAGATTATTACTAGTCAGATATATTCTTGTGCGGTGAATAGGGCGTGTTGAGTCCAGTTCTCTGAGCAAGGAGTAGGTCTTGTCTACTACATATTGGGTTTATGGAACGGTATCTGAGCTAATTTGATACCCTTGTTTTATGTATCACCCCACCTCACCTTTCCCGTTAAGCAGCCATAGTGTGTTTTCTGCATGTGTGACTCTGTTCTGTTTTGTAATTCAGTTCAAGTGTAACGGTTTTTACATTCCCTCCATCAGTGATACCTTAGGAGAAGTGTCCTTTTCTGTGTGACTTATTTCACTTAGAATCGTCGTACCTAAATCCACTCATCATGCTGCTACTAACATTATGACATTGATTTCATGGCTGAGTGATATTCCATTGTACATAAGGACCACAACTTCTTTATCCATTTTTCTCTTTCCTGGGATATTTAAGGTGGAATGAAGTGGAGGTCCTTGTCAACAGAGCAGCCCTCAACTTTGGGGTGCTTGTGTCTTGCTGATTTTTCATTTTCCCAATTTATACCCCCATGAGTGGAAGTGCCCTATGCTCTCTAAGCTGTGTTTTTCAGATGTTTCAGGACACACCGTGCACTTCTCCAGAGTGGCTGTTGGCAATTTACATCCCGCCCATCAGTGTAGCAAGGCTCCCATTTCTCCATGGCCTGTCCTGCATTTCTGGTTTTGACACTTTTTTCAGCATGGCCCTTTTGACCGATGGGAAGCGAGACTTCTCTGTAGCGCTGATTTGCCTTTCCAGGTTGCTTGGTTGGCCAAAAAGGGCGTATGCGTTTTTTCCTGAATATATTCAGGAAAAAACGCATACGCCCTTTCTGGCCAAGGGCATCATTGTCAACGTTTTGCCGCTTTTCATGTGCTTTAAAGGCGATTCGTATCTACCTCCTGAAATCTGTTTCGTGCAATTCTGCCTTGATTTCAAATCCTCTTCTTTGCCTTCCCTCAATATATTTGTGGACGAGTGTTATCATTTATAACTCTGCAGGTTTGTGAATTGCAGTGCCCTGAACCTCGATTTTACAACTCGCTTTTTTGGGAGCTGGCCGCAAAAGCGCAGGATGGCTTCAGGCCCTGTTCTGGTTCCGGGGGGCAGGCTGAGCCTGTGGTTAATTCTTCTTCCTGATGGGAAAATAGAGTGACCTGTGCCTGTCCCGACACCAAGAGCTAGTCTCTCGTTGGTTCCCCGTCTTCCCGTTCATCCTCAGGACAAATTGCAACCTGTACGGAACAGGAGGTTAAAGGTGCTGATGCTCCAAGTAGGGAGATTGCTAGTAAAGAGGCTGGAATGGCGAACCCGGGCACAAGGAGATGAGAAATGAGGTGCGTTTTAGAAACCTTTCCCCATCACACGGTGTACCATCTTCTGGGTTTCTCATGCATGTTTTCGATGTAGGAAGATGCCCTTGAAGCTGGAGATTTGGGACCCATGCGATGGGTACCACGCAGTATTCCTTTAAAGGGTCTGCGTTTGCTCACCCAACCTCACCAAAACTCTCAGCCCCAAGAGTGTCCACCCTTATGTCTCATCCAGCTGTGGGTCTAGATATGGTCAATCCAGGTTGCATCACAGCCCCTGAACTCATTGTGTAAGAATTTCTATCTCTTTCACTGTCGTTGTTTCATGGGTTTTTCAAAGTAATTTATTTTCATAATGGGGTTTAGCTGCTTTTCACGGCTGTGTTTATGCCGCTTTCCACCCACTTGACACACTAACAGAGAGATATCAATACATAGGCTTTAAGATTATTACTAGTCAGATATATTCTTGTGCGGTGAATAGGGCGTGTTGAGTCCAGTTCTCTGAGCAAGGAGTAGGTCTTGTCTACTACATATTGGGTTTATGGAACGGTATCTGAGCTAATTTGATACCCTTGTTTTATGTATCACCCCACCTCACCTTTCCCGTTAAGCAGCCATAGTGTGTTTTCTGCATGTGTGACTCTGTTCTGTTTTGTAATTCAGTTCAAGTGTAACGGTTTTTACATTCCCTCCATCAGTGATACCTTAGGAGAAGTGTCCTTTTCTGTGTGACTTATTTCACTTAGAATCGTCGTACCTAAATCCACTCATCATGCTGCTACTAACCTTATGACATTGATTTCATGGCTGAGTGATATTCCATTGTACATAAGGACCACAACTTCTTTATCCATTTTTCTCTTTCCTGGGATATTTAAGGTGGAATGAAGTGGAGGTCCTTGTCAACAGAGCAGCCCTCAACTTTGGGGTGCTTGTGTCTTGCTGATTTTTCATTTTCCCAATTTATACCCCCATGAGTGGAAGTGCCCTATGCTCTCTAAGCTGTGTTTTTCAGATGTTTCAGGACACACCGTGCACTTCTCCAGAGTGGCTGTTGCCAATTTACATCCCGCCCATCAGCGTAGCAAGGCTCCCATTTCTCCATGGCCTGTCCTGCATTTCTGGTTTTGACACTTTTTTCAGCATGGCCCTTTTGACCGATGGGAAGCGAGACTTCTCTGTAGCGCTGATTTGCCTTTCCAGGTTGCTTGGTTGGCCAAAAAGGGCGTATGCGTTTTTTCCTGAATATATTCAGGAAAAAACGCATACGCCCTTTTTGGCCAAGGGCATCATTGTCAACGTTTTGCCGCTTTTCATGTGCTTTAAAGGCGATTCGTATCTACCTCCTGAAATCTGTTTCGTGCAATTCTGCCTTGATTTCAAATCCTCTTCTTTGCCTTCCCTCAATATATTTGTGGACGAGAGTTATCATTTATAACTCTGCAGGTTTGTGAATTGCAGTGCCCTGAACCTCCATTTTACAACTCGCTTTTTTGGGAGCTGGCCGCAAAAGCGCAGGATGGCTTCAGGCCCTGTTCTGGTTCCGGGGGGCAGGCTGAGCCTGTGGTTAATTCTTCTTCCTGATGGGAAAATAGAGTGACCTGTGCCTGTCCCGACACCAAGAGCTAGTCTCTCGTTGGTTCCCCGTCTTCCCGTTCATCCTCAGGACAAATTGCAACCTGTACGGAACAGGAGGTTAAAGGTGCTGATGCTCCAAGTAGGGAGATTGCTAGTAAAGGGGCTGGAATGGCGAACCCGGGCACAAGGAGATGAGAAATGAGGTGCGTTTTAGAAACCTTTCCCCATCACACGGTGTACCATCTTCTGGGTTTCTCATGCATGTTTTCGATGTAGGAAGATGCCCTTGAAGCTGGAGATTTGGGACCCATGCGATGGGTACCACGCAGTATTCCTTTAAAGGGTCTGCGTTTGCTCACCCAACCTCACCAAACCTCTCAGCCCCAAGAGTGTCCACCCTTATGTCTCATCCAGCTGTGGGTCTAGATATGGTCAATCCAGGTTGCATCACAGCCCCTGAACTCATTGTGTAAGAATTTCTATCTCTTTCACTGTCGTTGTTTCATGGGTTTTTCAAAGTAATTTATTTTCATAATGGGGTTTAGCTGCTTTTCACGGCTGTGTTTATGCCGCTTTCCACCCACTTGACACACTAACAGAGAGATATCAATACATAGGCTTTAAGATTATTACTAGTCAGATATATTCTTGTGCGGTGAATAGGGCGTGTTGAGTCCAGTTCTCTGAGCAAGGAGTAGGTCTTGTCTACTACATATTGGGTTTATGGAACGGTATCTGAGCTAATTTGATACCCTTGTTTTATGTATCACCCCACCTCACCTTTCCCGTTAAGCAGCCATAGTGTGTTTTCTGCATGTGTGACTCTGTTCTGTTTTGTAATTCAGTTCAAGTGTAACGGTTTTTACATTCCCTCTATCAGTGATACCTTAGGAGAAGTGTCCTTTTCTGTGTGACTTATTTCACTTAGAATCGTCGTACCTAAATCCACTCATCATGCTGCTACTAACCTTATGACATTGATTTCATGGCTGAGTGATATTCCATTGTACATAAGGACCACAACTTCTTTATCCATTTTTCTCTTTCCTGGGATATTTAAGGTGGAATGAAGTGGAGGTCCTTGTCAACAGAGCAGCCCTCAACTTTGGGGTGCTTGTGTCTTGCTGATTTTTCATTTTCCCAATTTATACCCCCATGAGTGGAAGTGCCCTATGCTCTCTAAGCTGTGTTTTTCAGATGTTTCAGGACACACCGTGCACTTCTCCAGAGTGGCTGTTGCCAATTTACATCCCGCCCATCAGCGTAGCAAGGCTCCCATTTCTCCATGGCCTGTCCTGCATTTCTGGTTTTGACACTTTTTTCAGCATGGCCCTTTTGACCGATGGGAAGCGAGACTTCTCTGTAGCGCTGATTTGCCTTTCCAGGTTGCTTGGTTGGCCAAAAAGGGCGTATGCGTTTTTTCCTGAATATATTCAGGAAAAAACGCATACGCCCTTTTTGGCCAAGGGCATCATTGTCAACGTTTTGCCGCTTTTCATGTGCTTTAAAGGCGATTCGTATCTACCTCCTGAAATCTGTTTCGTGCAATTCTGCCTTGATTTCAAATCCTCTTCTTTGCCTTCCCTCAATATATTTGTGGACGAGAGTTATCATTTATAACTCTGCAGGTTTGTGAATTGCAGTGCCCTGAACCTCCATTTTACAACTCGCTTTTTTGGGAGCTGGCCGCAAAAGCGCAGGATGGCTTCAGGCCCTGTTCTGGTTCCGGGGGGCAGGCTGAGCCTGTGGTTAATTCTTCTTCCTGATGGGAAAATAGAGTGACCTGTGCCTGTCCCGACACCAAGAGCTAGTCTCTCGTTGGTTCCCCGTCTTCCCGTTCATCCTCAGGACAAATTGCAACCTGTACGGAACAGGAGGTTAAAGGTGCTGATGCTCCAAGTAGGGAGATTGCTAGTAAAGGGGCTGGAATGGCGAACCCGGGCACAAGGAGATGAGAAATGAGGTGCGTTTTAGAAACCTTTCCCCATCACACGGTGTACCATCTTCTGGGTTTCTCATGCATGTTTTCGATGTAGGAAGATGCCCTTGAAGCTGGAGATTTGGGACCCATGCGATGGGTACCACGCAGTATTCCTTTAAAGGGTCTGCGTTTGCTCACCCAACCTCACCAAACCTCTCAGCCCCAAGAGTGTCCACCCTTATGTCTCATCCAGCTGTGCGTCTAGATATGGTCAATCCAGGTTGCATCACAGCCCCTGAACTCATTGTGTAAGAATTTCTATCTCTTTCACTGTCGTTGTTTCATGGGTTTTTCAAAGTAATTTATTTTCATAATGGGGTTTAGCTGCTTTTCACGGCTGTGTTTATGCCGCTTTCCACCCACTTGACACACTAACAGAGAGATATCAATACATAGGCTTTAAGATTATTACTAGTCAGATATATTCTTGTGCGGTGAATAGGGCGTGTTGAGTCCAGTTCTCTGAGCAAGGAGTAGGTCTTGTCTACTACATATTGGGTTTATGGAACGGTATCTGAGCTAATTTGATACCCTTGTTTTATGTATCACCCCACCTCACCTTTCCCGTTAAGCAGCCATAGTGTGTTTTCTGCATGTGTGACTCTGTTCTGTTTTGTAATTCAGTTCAAGTGTAACGGTTTTTACATTCCCTCTATCAGTGATACCTTAGGAGAAGTGTCCTTTTCTGTGTGACTTATTTCACTTAGAATCGTCGTACCTAAATCCACTCATCATGCTGCTACTAACCTTATGACATTGATTTCATGGCTGAGTGATATTCCATTGTACATAAGGACCACAACTTCTTTATCCATTTTTCTCTTTCCTGGGATATTTAAGGTGGAATGAAGTGGAGGTCCTTGTCAACAGAGCAGCCCTCAACTTTGGGGTGCTTGTGTCTTGCTGATTTTTCATTTTCCCAATTTATACCCCCATGAGTGGAAGTGCCCTATGCTCTCTAAGCTGTGTTTTTCAGATGTTTCAGGACACACCGTGCACTTCTCCAGAGTGGCTGTTGCCAATTTACATCCCGCCCATCAGCGTAGCAAGGCTCCCATTTCTCCATGGCCTGTCCTGCATTTCTGGTTTTGACACTTTTTTCAGCATGGCCCTTTTGACCGATGGGAAGCGAGACTTCTCTGTAGCGCTGATTTGCCTTTCCAGGTTGCTTGGTTGGCCAAAAAGGGCGTATGCGTTTTTTCCTGAATATATTCAGGAAAAAACGCATACGCCCTTTTTGGCCAAGGGCATCATTGTCAACGTTTTGCCGCTTTTCATGTGCTTTAAAGGCGATTCGTATCTACCTCCTGAAATCTGTTTCGTGCAATTCTGCCTTGATTTCAAATCCTCTTCTTTGCCTTCCCTCAATATATTTGTGGACGAGAGTTATCATTTATAACTCTGCAGGTTTGTGAATTGCAGTGCCCTGAACCTCCATTTTACAACTCGCTTTTTTGGGAGCTGGCCGCAAAAGCGCAGGATGGCTTCAGGCCCTGTTCTGGTTCCGGGGGGCAGGCTGAGCCTGTGGTTAATTCTTCTTCCTGATGGGAAAATAGAGTGACCTGTGCCTGTCCCGACACCAAGAGCTAGTCTCTCGTTGGTTCCCCGTCTTCCCGTTCATCCTCAGGACAAATTGCAACCTGTACGGAACAGGAGGTTAAAGGTGCTGATGCTCCAAGTAGGGAGATTGCTAGTAAAGGGGCTGGAATGGCGAACCCGGGCACAAGGAGATGAGAAATGAGGTGCGTTTTAGAAACCTTTCCCCATCACACGGTGTACCATCTTCTGGGTTTCTCATGCATGTTTTCGATGTAGGAAGATGCCCTTGAAGCTGGAGATTTGGGACCCATGCGATGGGTACCACGCAGTATTCCTTTAAAGGGTCTGCGTTTGCTCACCCAACCTCACCAAACCTCTCAGCCCCAAGAGTGTCCACCCTTATGTCTCATCCAGCTGTGGGTCTAGATATGGTCAATCCAGGTTGCATCACAGCCCCTGAACTCATTGTGTAAGAATTTCTATCTCTTTCACTGTCGTTGTTTCATGGGTTTTTCAAAGTAATTTATTTTCATAATGGGGTTTAGCTGCTTTTCACGGCTGTGTTTATGCCGCTTTCCACCCACTTGACACACTAACAGAGAGATATCAATACATAGGCTTTAAGATTATTACTAGTCAGATATATTCTTGTGCGGTGAATAGGGCGTGTTGAGTCCAGTTCTCTGAGCAAGGAGTAGGTCTTGTCTACTACATATTGGGTTTATGGAACGGTATCTGAGCTAATTTGATACCCTTGTTTTATGTATCACCCCACCTCACCTTTCCCGTTAAGCAGCCATAGTGTGTTTTCTGCATGTGTGACTCTGTTCTGTTTTGTAATTCAGTTCAAGTGTAACGGTTTTTACATTCCCTCTATCAGTGATACCTTAGGAGAAGTGTCCTTTTCTGTGTGACTTATTTCACTTAGAATCGTCGTACCTAAATCCACTCATCATGCTGCTACTAACCTTATGACATTGATTTCATGGCTGAGTGATATTCCATTGTACATAAGGACCACAACTTCTTTATCCATTTTTCTCTTTCCTGGGATATTTAAGGTGGAATGAAGTGGAGGTCCTTGTCAACAGAGCAGCCCTCAACTTTGGGGTGCTTGTGTCTTGCTGATTTTTCATTTTCCCAATTTATACCCCCATGAGTGGAAGTGCCCTATGCTCTCTAAGCTGTGTTTTTCAGATGTTTCAGGACACACCGTGCACTTCTCCAGAGTGGCTGTTGCCAATTTACATCCCGCCCATCAGCGTAGCAAGGCTCCCATTTCTCCATGGCCTGTCCTGCATTTCTGGTTTTGACACTTTTTTCAGCATGGCCCTTTTGACCGATGGGAAGCGAGACTTCTCTGTAGCGCTGATTTGCCTTTCCAGGTTGCTTGGTTGGCCAAAAAGGGCGTATGCGTTTTTTCCTGAATATATTCAGGAAAAAACGCATACGCCCTTTTTGGCCAAGGGCATCATTGTCAACGTTTTGCCGCTTTTCATGTGCTTTAAAGGCGATTCGTATCTACCTCCTGAAATCTGTTTCGTGCAATTCTGCCTTGATTTCAAATCCTCTTCTTTGCCTTCCCTCAATATATTTGTGGACGAGAGTTATCATTTATAACTCTGCAGGTTTGTGAATTGCAGTGCCCTGAACCTCCATTTTACAACTCGCTTTTTTGGGAGCTGGCCGCAAAAGCGCAGGATGGCTTCAGGCCCTGTTCTGGTTCCGGGGGGCAGGCTGAGCCTGTGGTTAATTCTTCTTCCTGATGGGAAAATAGAGTGACCTGTGCCTGTCCCGACACCAAGAGCTAGTCTCTCGTTGGTTCCCCGTCTTCCCGTTCATCCTCAGGACAAATTGCAACCTGTACGGAACAGGAGGTTAAAGGTGCTGATGCTCCAAGTAGGGAGATTGCTAGTAAAGGGGCTGGAATGGCGAACCCGGGCACAAGGAGATGAGAAATGAGGTGCGTTTTAGAAACCTTTCCCCATCACACGGTGTACCATCTTCTGGGTTTCTCATGCATGTTTTCGATGTAGGAAGATGCCCTTGAAGCTGGAGATTTGGGACCCATGCGATGGGTACCACGCAGTATTCCTTTAAAGGGTCTGCGTTTGCTCACCCAACCTCACCAAACCTCTCAGCCCCAAGAGTGTCCACCCTTATGTCTCATCCAGCTGTGGGTCTAGATATGGTCAATCCAGGTTGCATCACAGCCCCTGAACTCATTGTGTAAGAATTTCTATCTCTTTCACTGTCGTTGTTTCATGGGTTTTTCAAAGTAATTTATTTTCATAATGGGGTTTAGCTGCTTTTCACGGCTGTGTTTATGCCGCTTTCCACCCACTTGACACACTAACAGAGAGATATCAATACATAGGCTTTAAGATTATTACTAGTCAGATATATTCTTGTGCGGTGAATAGGGCGTGTTGAGTCCAGTTCTCTGAGCAAGGAGTAGGTCTTGTCTACTACATATTGGGTTTATGGAACGGTATCTGAGCTAATTTGATACCCTTGTTTTATGTATCACCCCACCTCACCTTTCCCGTTAAGCAGCCATAGTGTGTTTTCTGCATGTGTGACTCTGTTCTGTTTTGTAATTCAGTTCAAGTGTAACGGTTTTTACATTCCCTCTATCAGTGATACCTTAGGAGAAGTGTCCTTTTCTGTGTGACTTATTTCACTTAGAATCGTCGTACCTAAATCCACTCATCATGCTGCTACTAACCTTATGACATTGATTTCATGGCTGAGTGATATTCCATTGTACATAAGGACCACAACTTCTTTATCCATTTTTCTCTTTCCTGGGATATTTAAGGTGGAATGAAGTGGAGGTCCTTGTCAACAGAGCAGCCCTCAACTTTGGGGTGCTTGTGTCTTGCTGATTTTTCATTTTCCCAATTTATACCCCCATGAGTGGAAGTGCCCTATGCTCTCTAAGCTGTGTTTTTCAGATGTTTCAGGACACACCGTGCACTTCTCCAGAGTGGCTGTTGCCAATTTACATCCCGCCCATCAGCGTAGCAAGGCTCCCATTTCTCCATGGCCTGTCCTGCATTTCTGGTTTTGACACTTTTTTCAGCATGGCCCTTTTGACCGATGGGAAGCGAGACTTCTCTGTAGCGCTGATTTGCCTTTCCAGGTTGCTTGGTTGGCCAAAAAGGGCGTATGCGTTTTTTCCTGAATATATTCAGGAAAAAACGCATACGCCCTTTTTGGCCAAGGGCATCATTGTCAACGTTTTGCCGCTTTTCATGTGCTTTAAAGGCGATTCGTATCTACCTCCTGAAATCTGTTTCGTGCAATTCTGCCTTGATTTCAAATCCTCTTCTTTGCCTTCCCTCAATATATTTGTGGACGAGAGTTATCATTTATAACTCTGCAGGTTTGTGAATTGCAGTGCCCTGAACCTCCATTTTACAACTCGCTTTTTTGGGAGCTGGCCGCAAAAGCGCAGGATGGCTTCAGGCCCTGTTCTGGTTCCGGGGGGCAGGCTGAGCCTGTGGTTAATTCTTCTTCCTGATGGGAAAATAGAGTGACCTGTGCCTGTCCCGACACCAAGAGCTAGTCTCTCGTTGGTTCCCCGTCTTCCCGTTCATCCTCAGGACAAATTGCAACCTGTACGGAACAGGAGGTTAAAGGTGCTGATGCTCCAAGTAGGGAGATTGCTAGTAAAGGGGCTGGAATGGCGAACCCGGGCACAAGGAGATGAGAAATGAGGTGCGTTTTAGAAACCTTTCCCCATCACACGGTGTACCATCTTCTGGGTTTCTCATGCATGTTTTCGATGTAGGAAGATGCCCTTGAAGCTGGAGATTTGGGACCCATGCGATGGGTACCACGCAGTATTCCTTTAAAGGGTCTGCGTTTGCTCACCCAACCTCACCAAACCTCTCAGCCCCAAGAGTGTCCACCCTTATGTCTCATCCAGCTGTGGGTCTAGATATGGTCAATCCAGGTTGCATCACAGCCCCTGAACTCATTGTGTAAGAATTTCTATCTCTTTCACTGTCGTTGTTTCATGGGTTTTTCAAAGTAATTTATTTTCATAATGGGGTTTAGCTGCTTTTCACGGCTGTGTTTATGCCGCTTTCCACCCACTTGACACACTAACAGAGAGATATCAATACATAGGCTTTAAGATTATTACTAGTCAGATATATTCTTGTGCGGTGAATAGGGCGTGTTGAGTCCAGTTCTCTGAGCAAGGAGTAGGTCTTGTCTACTACATATTGGGTTTATGGAACGGTATCTGAGCTAATTTGATACCCTTGTTTTATGTATCACCCCACCTCACCTTTCCCGTTAAGCAGCCATAGTGTGTTTTCTGCATGTGTGACTCTGTTCTGTTTTGTAATTCAGTTCAAGTGTAACGGTTTTTACATTCCCTCTATCAGTGATACCTTAGGAGAAGTGTCCTTTTCTGTGTGACTTATTTCACTTAGAATCGTCGTACCTAAATCCACTCATCATGCTGCTACTAACCTTATGACATTGATTTCATGGCTGAGTGATATTCCATTGTACATAAGGACCACAACTTCTTTATCCATTTTTCTCTTTCCTGGGATATTTAAGGTGGAATGAAGTGGAGGTCCTTGTCAACAGAGCAGCCCTCAACTTTGGGGTGCTTGTGTCTTGCTGATTTTTCATTTTCCCAATTTATACCCCCATGAGTGGAAGTGCCCTATGCTCTCTAAGCTGTGTTTTTCAGATGTTTCAGGACACACCGTGCACTTCTCCAGAGTGGCTGTTGCCAATTTACATCCCGCCCATCAGCGTAGCAAGGCTCCCATTTCTCCATGGCCTGTCCTGCATTTCTGGTTTTGACACTTTTTTCAGCATGGCCCTTTTGACCGATGGGAAGCGAGACTTCTCTGTAGCGCTGATTTGCCTTTCCAGGTTGCTTGGTTGGCCAAAAAGGGCGTATGCGTTTTTTCCTGAATATATTCAGGAAAAAACGCATACGCCCTTTTTGGCCAAGGGCATCATTGTCAACGTTTTGCCGCTTTTCATGTGCTTTAAAGGCGATTCGTATCTACCTCCTGAAATCTGTTTCGTGCAATTCTGCCTTGATTTCAAATCCTCTTCTTTGCCTTCCCTCAATATATTTGTGGACGAGAGTTATCATTTATAACTCTGCAGGTTTGTGAATTGCAGTGCCCTGAACCTCCATTTTACAACTCGCTTTTTTGGGAGCTGGCCGCAAAAGCGCAGGATGGCTTCAGGCCCTGTTCTGGTTCCGGGGGGCAGGCTGAGCCTGTGGTTAATTCTTCTTCCTGATGGGAAAATAGAGTGACCTGTGCCTGTCCCGACACCAAGAGCTAGTCTCTCGTTGGTTCCCCGTCTTCCCGTTCATCCTCAGGACAAATTGCAACCTGTACGGAACAGGAGGTTAAAGGTGCTGATGCTCCAAGTAGGGAGATTGCTAGTAAAGGGGCTGGAATGGCGAACCCGGGCACAAGGAGATGAGAAATGAGGTGCGTTTTAGAAACCTTTCCCCATCACACGGTGTACCATCTTCTGGGTTTCTCATGCATGTTTTCGATGTAGGAAGATGCCCTTGAAGCTGGAGATTTGGGACCCATGCGATGGGTACCACGCAGTATTCCTTTAAAGGGTCTGCGTTTGCTCACCCAACCTCACCAAACCTCTCAGCCCCAAGAGTGTCCACCCTTATGTCTCATCCAGCTGTGGGTCTAGATATGGTCAATCCAGGTTGCATCACAGCCCCTGAACTCATTGTGTAAGAATTTCTATCTCTTTCACTGTCGTTGTTTCATGGGTTTTTCAAAGTAATTTATTTTCATAATGGGGTTTAGCTGCTTTTCACGGCTGTGTTTATGCCGCTTTCCACCCACTTGACACACTAACAGAGAGATATCAATACATAGGCTTTAAGATTATTACTAGTCAGATATATTCTTGTGCGGTGAATAGGGCGTGTTGAGTCCAGTTCTCTGAGCAAGGAGTAGGTCTTGTCTACTACATATTGGGTTTATGGAACGGTATCTGAGCTAATTTGATACCCTTGTTTTATGTATCACCCCACCTCACCTTTCCCGTTAAGCAGCCATAGTGTGTTTTCTGCATGTGTGACTCTGTTCTGTTTTGTAATTCAGTTCAAGTGTAACGGTTTTTACATTCCCTCTATCAGTGATACCTTAGGAGAAGTGTCCTTTTCTGTGTGACTTATTTCACTTAGAATCGTCGTACCTAAATCCACTCATCATGCTGCTACTAACCTTATGACATTGATTTCATGGCTGAGTGATATTCCATTGTACATAAGGACCACAACTTCTTTATCCATTTTTCTCTTTCCTGGGATATTTAAGGTGGAATGAAGTGGAGGTCCTTGTCAACAGAGCAGCCCTCAACTTTGGGGTGCTTGTGTCTTGCTGATTTTTCATTTTCCCAATTTATACCCCCATGAGTGGAAGTGCCCTATGCTCTCTAAGCTGTGTTTTTCAGATGTTTCAGGACACACCGTGCACTTCTCCAGAGTGGCTGTTGCCAATTTACATCCCGCCCATCAGCGTAGCAAGGCTCCCATTTCTCCATGGCCTGTCCTGCATTTCTGGTTTTGACACTTTTTTCAGCATGGCCCTTTTGACCGATGGGAAGCGAGACTTCTCTGTAGCGCTGATTTGCCTTTCCAGGTTGCTTGGTTGGCCAAAAAGGGCGTATGCGTTTTTTCCTGAATATATTCAGGAAAAAACGCATACGCCCTTTTTGGCCAAGGGCATCATTGTCAACGTTTTGCCGCTTTTCATGTGCTTTAAAGGCGATTCGTATCTACCTCCTGAAATCTGTTTCGTGCAATTCTGCCTTGATTTCAAATCCTCTTCTTTGCCTTCCCTCAATATATTTGTGGACGAGAGTTATCATTTATAACTCTGCAGGTTTGTGAATTGCAGTGCCCTGAACCTCCATTTTACAACTCGCTTTTTTGGGAGCTGGCCGCAAAAGCGCAGGATGGCTTCAGGCCCTGTTCTGGTTCCGGGGGGCAGGCTGAGCCTGTGGTTAATTCTTCTTCCTGATGGGAAAATAGAGTGACCTGTGCCTGTCCCGACACCAAGAGCTAGTCTCTCGTTGGTTCCCCGTCTTCCCGTTCATCCTCAGGACAAATTGCAACCTGTACGGAACAGGAGGTTAAAGGTGCTGATGCTCCAAGTAGGGAGATTGCTAGTAAAGGGGCTGGAATGGCGAACCCGGGCACAAGGAGATGAGAAATGAGGTGCGTTTTAGAAACCTTTCCCCATCACACGGTGTACCATCTTCTGGGTTTCTCATGCATGTTTTCGATGTAGGAAGATGCCCTTGAAGCTGGAGATTTGGGACCCATGCGATGGGTACCACGCAGTATTCCTTTAAAGGGTCTGCATTTGCTCACCCAACCTCACCAAACCTCTCAGCCCCAAGAGTGTCCACCCTTATGTCTCATCCAGCTGTGGGTCTAGATATGGTCAATCCAGGTTGCATCACAGCCCCTGAACTCATTGTGTAAGAATTTCTATCTCTTTCACTGTCGTTGTTTCATGGGTTTTTCAAAGTAATTTATTTTCATAATGGGGTTTAGCTGCTTTTCACGGCTGTGTTTATGCCGCTTTCCACCCACTTGACACACTAACAGAGAGATATCAATACATAGGCTTTAAGATTATTACTAGTCAGATATATTCTTGTGCGGTGAATAGGGCGTGTTGAGTCCAGTTCTCTGAGCAAGGAGTAGGTCTTGTCTACTACATATTGGGTTTATGGAACGGTATCTGAGCTAATTTGATACCCTTGTTTTATGTATCACCCCACCTCACCTTTCCCGTTAAGCAGCCATAGTGTGTTTTCTGCATGTGTGACTCTGTTCTGTTTTGTAATTCAGTTCAAGTGTAACGGTTTTTACATTCCCTCTATCAGTGATACCTTAGGAGAAGTGTCCTTTTCTGTGTGACTTATTTCACTTAGAATCGTCGTACCTAAATCCACTCATCATGCTGCTACTAACCTTATGACATTGATTTCATGGCTGAGTGATATTCCATTGTACATAAGGACCACAACTTCTTTATCCATTTTTCTCTTTCCTGGGATATTTAAGGTGGAATGAAGTGGAGGTCCTTGTCAACAGAGCAGCCCTCAACTTTGGGGTGCTTGTGTCTTGCTGATTTTTCATTTTCCCAATTTATACCCCCATGAGTGGAAGTGCCCTATGCTCTCTAAGCTGTGTTTTTCAGATGTTTCAGGACACACCGTACACTTCTCCAGAGTGGCTGTTGGCAATTTACATCCCGCCCATCAGCGTAGCAAGGCTCCCATTTCTCCATGGCCTGTCCTGCATTTCTGGTTTTGACACTTTTTTCAGCATGGCCCTTTTGACCGATGGGAAGCGAGACTTCTCTGTAGCGCTGATTTGCCTTTCCAGGTTGCTTGGTTGGCCAAAAAGGGCGTATGCGTTTTTTCCTGAATATATTCAGGAAAAAACGCATACGCCCTTTCTGGCCAAGGGCCTCATTGTCAACGTTTTGCCGCTTTTCATGTGCTTTAAAGGCGATTCGTATCTACCTCCTGAAATCTGTTTCGTGCAATTCTGCCTTGATTTCAAATCCTCTTCTTTGCCTTCCCTCAATATATTTGTGGACGAGAGTTATCATTTATAACTCTGCAGGTTTGTGAATTGCAGTGCCCTGAACCTCCATTTTACAACTCGCTTTTTTGGGAGCTGGCCGCAAAAGCGCAGGATGGCTTCAGGCCCTGTTCTGGTTCCGGGGGGCAGGCTGAGCCTGTGGTTAATTCTTCTTCCTGATGGGAAAATAGAGTGACCTGTGCCTGTCCCGACACCAAGAGCTAGTCTCTCGTTGGTTCCCCGTCTTCCCGTTCATCCTCAGGACAAATTGCAACCTGTACGGAACAGGAGGTTAAAGGTGCTGATGCTCCAAGTAGGGAGATTGCTAGTAAAGTGGCTGGAATGGCGAACCCGGGCACAAGGAGATGAGAAATGAGGTGCGTTTTAGAAACCTTTCCCCATCACACGGTGTACCATCTTCTGGGTTTCTCATGCATGTTTTCGATGTAGGAAGATGCCCTTGAAGCTGGAGATTTGGGACCCATGCGATGGGTACCACGCAGTATTCCTTTAAAGGGTCTGCGTTTGCTCACCCAACCTCACCAAACCTCTCAGCCCCAAGAGTGTCCACCCTTATGTCTCATCCAGCTGTGGGTCTAGATATGGTCAATCCAGGTTGCATCACAGCCCCTGAACTCATTGTGTAAGAATTTCTATCTCTTTCACTGTCGTTGTTTCATGGGTTTTTCAAAGTAATTTATTTTCATAATGGGGTTTAGCTGCTTTTCACGGCTGTGTTTATGCCGCTTTCCACCCACTTGACACACTAACAGAGAGATATCAATACATAGGCTTTAAGATTATTACTAGTCAGATATATTCTTGTGCGGTGAATAGGGCGTGTTGAGTCCAGTTCTCTGAGCAAGGAGTAGGTCTTGTCTACTACATATTGGGTTTATGGAACGGTATCTGAGCTAATTTGATACCCTTGTTTTATGTATCACCCCACCTCACCTTTCCCGTTAAGCAGCCATAGTGTGTTTTCTGCATGTGTGACTCTGTTCTGTTTTGTAATTCAGTTCAAGTGTAACGGTTTTTACATTCCCTCTATCAGTGATACCTTAGGAGAAGTGTCCTTTTCTGTGTGACTTATTTCACTTAGAATCGTCGTACCTAAATCCACTCATCATGCTGCTACTAACCTTATGACATTGATTTCATGGCTGAGTGATATTCCATTGTACATAAGGACCACAACTTCTTTATCCATTTTTCTCTTTCCTGGGATATTTAAGGTGGAATGAAGTGGAGGTCCTTGTCAACAGAGCAGCCCTCAACTTTGGGGTGCTTGTGTCTTGCTGATTTTTCATTTTCCCAATTTATACCCCCATGAGTGGAAGTGCCCTATGCTCTCTAAGCTGTGTTTTTCAGATGTTTCAGGACACACCGTACACTTCTCCAGAGTGGCTGTTGGCAATTTACATCCCGCCCATCAGTGTAGCAAGGCTCCCATTTCTCCATGGCCTGTCCTGCATTTCTGGTTTTGACACTTTTTTCAGCATGGCCCTTTTGACCGATGGGAAGCGAGACTTCTCTGTAGCGCTGATTTGCCTTTCCAGGTTGCTTGGTTGGCCAAAAAGGGCGTATGCGTTTTTTCCTGAATATATTCAGGAAAAAACGCATACGCCCTTTCTGGCCAAGGGCCTCATTGTCAACGTTTTGCCGCTTTTCATGTGCTTTAAAGGCGATTCGTATCTACCTCCTGAAATCTGTTTCGTGCAATTCTGCCTTGATTTCAAATCCTCTTCTTTGCCTTCCCTCAATATATTTGTGGACGAGAGTTATCATTTATAACTCTGCAGGTTTGTGAATTGCAGTGCCCTGAACCTCCATTTTACAACTCGCTTTTTTGGGAGCTGGCCGCAAAAGCGCAGGATGGCTTCAGGCCCTGTTCTGGTTCCGGGGGGCAGGCTGAGCCTGTGGTTAATTCTTCTTCCTGATGGGAAAATAGAGTGACCTGTGCCTGTCCCGACACCAAGAGCTAGTCTCTCGTTGGTTCCCCGTCTTCCCGTTCATCCTCAGGACAAATTGCAACCTGTACGGAACAGGAGGTTAAAGGTGCTGATGCTCCAAGTAGGGAGATTGCTAGTAAAGTGGCTGGAATGGCGAACCCGGGCACAAGGAGATGAGAAATGAGGTGCGTTTTAGAAACCTTTCCCCATCACACGGTGTACCATCTTCTGGGTTTCTCATGCATGTTTTCGATGTAGGAAGATGCCCTTGAAGCTGGAGATTTGGGACCCATGCGATGGGTACCACGCAGTATTCCTTTAAAGGGTCTGCGTTTGCTCACCCAACCTCACCAAACCTCTCAGCCCCAAGAGTGTCCACCCTTATGTCTCATCCAGCTGTGGGTCTAGATATGGTCAATCCAGGTTGCATCACAGCCCCTGAACTCATTGTGTAAGAATTTCTATCTCTTTCACTGTCGTTGTTTCATGGGTTTTTCAAAGTAATTTATTTTCATAATGGGGTTTAGCTGCTTTTCACGGCTGTGTTTATGCCGCTTTCCACCCACTTGACACACTAACAGAGAGATATCAATACATAGGCTTTAAGATTATTACTAGTCAGATATATTCTTGTGCGGTGAATAGGGCGTGTTGAGTCCAGTTCTCTGAGCAAGGAGTAGGTCTTGTCTACTACATATTGGGTTTATGGAACGGTATCTGAGCTAATTTGATACCCTTGTTTTATGTATCACCCCACCTCACCTTTCCCGTTAAGCAGCCATAGTGTGTTTTCTGCATGTGTGACTCTGTTCTGTTTTGTAATTCAGTTCAAGTGTAACGGTTTTTACATTCCCTCTATCAGTGATACCTTAGGAGAAGTGTCCTTTTCTGTGTGACTTATTTCACTTAGAATCGTCGTACCTAAATCCACTCATCATGCTGCTACTAACCTTATGACATTGATTTCATGGCTGAGTGATATTCCATTGTACATAAGGACCACAACTTCTTTATCCATTTTTCTCTTTCCTGGGATATTTAAGGTGGAATGAAGTGGAGGTCCTTGTCAACAGAGCAGCCCTCAACTTTGGGGTGCTTGTGTCTTGCTGATTTTTCATTTTCCCAATTTATACCCCCATGAGTGGAAGTGCCCTATGCTCTCTAAGCTGTGTTTTTCAGATGTTTCAGGACACACCGTGCACTTCTCCAGAGTGGCTGTTGCCAATTTACATCCCGCCCATCAGCGTAGCAAGGCTCCCATTTCTCCATGGCCTGTCCTGCATTTCTGGTTTTGACACTTTTTTCAGCATGGCCCTTTTGACCGATGGGAAGCGAGACTTCTCTGTAGCGCTGATTTGCCTTTCCAGGTTGCTTGGTTGGCCAAAAAGGGCGTATGCGTTTTTTCCTGAATATATTCAGGAAAAAACGCATACGCCCTTTTTGGCCAAGGGCATCATTGTCAACGTTTTGCCGCTTTTCATGTGCTTTAAAGGCGATTCGTATCTACCTCCTGAAATCTGTTTCGTGCAATTCTGCCTTGATTTCAAATCCTCTTCTTTGCCTTCCCTCAATATATTTGTGGACGAGAGTTATCATTTATAACTCTGCAGGTTTGTGAATTGCAGTGCCCTGAACCTCCATTTTACAACTCGCTTTTTTGGGAGCTGGCCGCAAAAGCGCAGGATGGCTTCAGGCCCTGTTCTGGTTCCGGGGGGCAGGCTGAGCCTGTGGTTAATTCTTCTTCCTGATGGGAAAATAGAGTGACCTGTGCCTGTCCCGACACCAAGAGCTAGTCTCTCGTTGGTTCCCCGTCTTCCCGTTCATCCTCAGGACAAATTGCAACCTGTACGGAACAGGAGGTTAAAGGTGCTGATGCTCCAAGTAGGGAGATTGCTAGTAAAGGGGCTGGAATGGCGAACCCGGGCACAAGGAGATGAGAAATGAGGTGCGTTTTAGAAACCTTTCCCCATCACACGGTGTACCATCTTCTGGGTTTCTCATGCATGTTTTCGATGTAGGAAGATGCCCTTGAAGCTGGAGATTTGGGACCCATGCGATGGGTACCACGCAGTATTCCTTTAAAGGGTCTGCGTTTGCTCACCCAACCTCACCAAACCTCTCAGCCCCAAGAGTGTCCACCCTTATGTCTCATCCAGCTGTGGGTCTAGATATGGTCAATCCAGGTTGCATCACAGCCCCTGAACTCATTGTGTAAGAATTTCTATCTCTTTCACTGTCGTTGTTTCATGGGTTTTTCAAAGTAATTTATTTTCATAATGGGGTTTAGCTGCTTTTCACGGCTGTGTTTATGCCGCTTTCCACCCACTTGACACACTAACAGAGAGATATCAATACATAGGCTTTAAGATTATTACTAGTCAGATATATTCTTGTGCGGTGAATAGGGCGTGTTGAGTCCAGTTCTCTGAGCAAGGAGTAGGTCTTGTCTACTACATATTGGGTTTATGGAACGGTATCTGAGCTAATTTGATACCCTTGTTTTATGTATCACCCCACCTCACCTTTCCCGTTAAGCAGCCATAGTGTGTTTTCTGCATGTGTGACTCTGTTCTGTTTTGTAATTCAGTTCAAGTGTAACGGTTTTTACATTCCCTCTATCAGTGATACCTTAGGAGAAGTGTCCTTTTCTGTGTGACTTATTTCACTTAGAATCGTCGTACCTAAATCCACTCATCATGCTGCTACTAACATTATGACATTGATTTCATGGCTGAGTGATATTCCATTGTACATAAGGACCACAACTTCTTTATCCATTTTTCTCTTTCCTGGGATATTTAAGGTGGAATGAAGTGGAGGTCCTTGTCAACAGAGCAGCCCTCAACTTTGGGGTGCTTGTGTCTTGCTGATTTTTCATTTTCCCAATTTATACCCCCATGAGTGGAAGTGCCCTATGCTCTCTAAGCTGTGTTTTTCAGATGTTTCAGGACACACCGTACACTTCTCCAGAGTGGCTGTTGGCAATTTACATCCCGCCCATCAGTGTAGCAAGGCTCCCATTTCTCCATGGCCTGTCCTGCATTTCTGGTTTTGACACTTTTTTAAGCATGGCCCTTTTGACCGATGGGAAGCGAGACTTCTCTGTAGCGCTGATTTGCCTTTCCAGGTTGCTTGGTTGGCCAAAAAGGGCGTATGCGTTTTTTCCTGAATATATTCAGGAAAAAACGCATACGCCCTTTCTGGCCAAGGGCCTCATTGTCAACGTTTTGCCGCTTTTCATGTGCTTTAAAGGCGATTCGTATCTACCTCCTGAAATCTGTTTCGTGCAATTCTGCCTTGATTTCAAATCCTCTTCTTTGCCTTCCCTCAATATATTTGTGGACGAGAGTTATCATTTATAACTCTGCAGGTTTGTGAATTGCAGTGCCCTGAACCTCCATTTTACAACTCGCTTTTTTGGGAGCTGGCCGCAAAAGCGCAGGATGGCTTCAGGCCCTGTTCTGGTTCCGGGGGGCAGGCTGAGCCTGTGGTTAATTCTTCTTCCTGATGGGAAAATAGAGTGACCTGTGCCTGTCCCGACACCAAGAGCTAGTCTCTCGTTGGTTCCCCGTCTTCCCGTTCATCCTCAGGACAAATTGCAACCTGTACGGAACAGGAGGTTAAAGGTGCTGATGCTCCAAGTAGGGAGATTGCTAGTAAAGTGGCTGGAATGGCGAACCCGGGCACAAGGAGATGAGAAATGAGGTGCGTTTTAGAAACCTTTCCCCATCACACGGTGTACCATCTTCTGGGTTTCTCATGCATGTTTTCGATGTAGGAAGATGCCCTTGAAGCTGGAGATTTGGGACCCATGCGATGGGTACCACGCAGTATTCCTTTAAAGGGTCTGCGTTTGCTCACCCAACCTCACCAAACCTCTCAGCCCCAAGAGTGTCCACCCTTATGTCTCATCCAGCTGTGGGTCTAGATATGGTCAATCCAGGTTGCATCACAGCCCCTGAACTCATTGTGTAAGAATTTCTATCTCTTTCACTGTCGTTGTTTCATGGGTTTTTCAAAGTAATTTATTTTCATAATGGGGTTTAGCTGCTTTTCACGGCTGTGTTTATGCCGCTTTCCACCCACTTGACACACTAACAGAGAGATATCAATACATAGGCTTTAAGATTATTACTAGTCAGATATATTCTTGTGCGGTGAATAGGGCGTGTTGAGTCCAGTTCTCTGAGCAAGGAGTAGGTCTTGTCTACTACATATTGGGTTTATGGAACGGTATCTGAGCTAATTTGATACCCTTGTTTTATGTATCACCCCACCTCACCTTTCCCGTTAAGCAGCCATAGTGTGTTTTCTGCATGTGTGACTCTGTTCTGTTTTGTAATTCAGTTCAAGTGTAACGGTTTTTACATTCCCTCTAAAAGTGATACCTTATGAGAAGTGTCCTTTTCTGTGTGACTTATTTCACTTAGAATCGTCGTACCTAAATCCACTCATCATGCTGCTACTAACATTATGACATTGATTTCATGGCTGAGTGATATTCCATTGTACATAAGGACCACAACTTCTTTATCCATTTTTCTCTTTCCTGGGATATTTAAGGTGGAATGAAGTGGAGGTCCTTGTCAACAGAGCAGCCCTCAACTTTGGGGTGCTTGTGTCTTGCTGATTTTTCATTTTCCCAATTTATACCCCCATGAGTGGAAGTGCCCTATGCTCTCTAAGCTGTGTTTTTCAGATGTTTCAGGACACACCGTGCACTTCTCCAGAGTGGCTGTTGGCAATTTACATCCCGCCCATCAGTGTAGCAAGGCTCCCATTTCTCCATGGCCTGTCCTGCATTTCTGGTTTTGACACTTTTTTCAGCATGGCCCTTTTGACCGATGGGAAGCGAGACTTCTCTGTAGCGCTGATTTGCCTTTCCAGGTTGCTTGGTTGGCCAAAAAGGGCGTATGCGTTTTTTCCTGAATATATTCAGGAAAAAACGCATACGCCCTTTTTGGCCAAGGGCATCATTGTCAACGTTTTGCCGCTTTTCATGTGCTTTAAAGGCGATTCGTATCTACCTCCTGAAATCTGTTTCGTGCAATTCTGCCTTGATTTCAAATCCTCTTCTTTGCCTTCCCTCAATATATTTGTGGACGAGAGTTATCATTTATAACTCTGCAGGTTTGTGAATTGCAGTGCCCTGAACCTCCATTTTACAACTCGCTTTTTTGGGAGCTGGCCGCAAAAGCGCAGGATGGCTTCAGGCCCTGTTCTGGTTCCGGGGGGCAGGCTGAGCCTGTGGTTAATTCTTCTTCCTGATGGGAAAATAGAGTGACCTGTGCCTGTCCCGACACCAAGAGCTAGTCTCTCGTTGGTTCCCCGTCTTCCCGTTCATCCTCAGGACAAATTGCAACCTGTACGGAACAGGAGGTTAAAGGTGCTGATGCTCCAAGTAGGGAGATTGCTAGTAAAGAGGCTGGAATGGCGAACCCGGGCACAAGGAGATGAGAAATGAGGTGCGTTTTAGAAACCTTTCCCCATCACACGGTGTACCATCTTCTGGGTTTCTCATGCATGTTTTCGATGTAGGAAGATGCCCTTGAAGCTGGAGATTTGGGACCCATGCGATGGGTACCACGCAGTATTCCTTTAAAGGGTCTGCGTTTGCTCACCCAACCTCACCAAACCTCTCAGCCCCAAGAGTGTCCACCCTTATGTCTCATCCAGCTGTGGGTCTAGATATGGTCAATCCAGGTTGCATCACAGCCCCTGAACTCATTGTGTAAGAATTTCTATCTCTTTCACTGTCGTTGTTTCATGGGTTTTTCAAAGTAATTTATTTTCATAATGGGGTTTAGCTGCTTTTCACGGCTGTGTTTATGCCGCTTTCCACCCACTTGACACACTAACAGAGAGATATCAATACATAGGCTTTAAGATTATTACTAGTCAGATATATTCTTGTGCGGTGAATAGGGCGTGTTGAGTCCAGTTCTCTGAGCAAGGAGTAGGTCTTGTCTACTACATATTGGGTTTATGGAACGGTATCTGAGCTAATTTGATACCCTTGTTTTATGTATCACCCCACCTCACCTTTCCCGTTAAGCAGCCATAGTGTGTTTTCTGCATGTGTGACTCTGTTCTGTTTTGTAATTCAGTTCAAGTGTAACGGTTTTTACATTCCCTCTATCAGTGATACCTTAGGAGAAGTGTCCTTTTCTGTGTGACTTATTTCACTTAGAATCGTCGTACCTAAATCCACTCATCATGCTGCTACTAGCCTTATGACATTGATTTCATGGCTGAGTGATATTCCATTGTACATAAGGACCACAACTTCTTTATCCATTTTTCTCTTTCCTTGGATATTTAAGGTGGAATGAAGTGGAGGTCCTTGTCAACAGAGCAGCCCTCAACTTTGGGGTGCTTGTGTCTTGCTGATTTTTCATTTTCCCAATTTATACCCCCATGAGTGGAAGTGCCCTATGCTCTCTAACCTGTGTTTTTCAGATGTTTCAGGACACACCGTGCACTTCTCCAGAGTGGCTGTTGCCAATTTACATCCCGCCCATCAGTGTAGCAAGGCTCCCATTTCTCCATGGCCTGTCCTGCATTTCTGGTTTTGACACTTTTTTCAGCATGGCCCTTTTGACCGATGGGAAGCGAGACTTCTCTGTAGCGCTGATTTGCCTTTCCAGGTTGCTTGGTTGGCCAAAAAGGGCGTATGCGTTTTTTCCTGAATATATTCAGGAAAAAACGCATACGCCCTTTTTGGCCAAGGGCCTCATTGTCAACGTTTTGCCGCTTTTCATGTGCTTTAAAGGCGATTCGTATCTACCTCCTGAAATCTGTTTCGTGCAATTCTGCCTTGATTTCAAATCCTCTTCTTTGCCTTCCCTCAATATATTTGTGGACGAGAGTTATCATTTATAACTCTGCAGGTTTGTGAATTGCAGTGCCCTGAACCTCCATTTTACAACTCGCTTTTTTGGGAGCTGGCCGCAAAAGCGCAGGATGGCTTCAGGCCCTGTTCTGGTTCCGGGGGGCAGGCTGAGCCTGTGGTTAATTCTTCTTCCTGATGGGAAAATAGAGTGACCTGTGCCTGTCCCGACACCAAGAGCTAGTCTCTCGTTGGTTCCCCGTCTTCCCGTTCATCCTCAGGACAAATTGCAACCTGTACGGAACAGGAGGTTAAAGGTGCTGATGCTCCAAGTAGGGAGATTGCTAGTAAAGTGGCTGGAATGGCGAACCCGGGCACAAGGAGATGAGAAATGAGGTGCGTTTTAGAAACCTTTCCCCATCACACGGTGTACCATCTTCTGGGTTTCTCATGCATGTTTTCGATGTAGGAAGATGCCCTTGAAGCTGGAGATTTGGGACCCATGCGATGGGTACCACGCAGTATTCCTTTAAAGGGTCTGCGTTTGCTCACCCAACCTCACCAAACCTCTCAGCCCCAAGAGTGTCCACCCTTATGTCTCATCCAGCTGTGGGTCTAGATATGGTCAATCCAGGTTGCATCACAGCCCCTGAACTCATTGTGTAAGAATTTCTATCTCTTTCACTGTCGTTGTTTCATGGGTTTTTCAAAGTAATTTATTTTCATAATGGGGTTTAGCTGCTTTTCACGGCTGTGTTTATGCCGCTTTCCACCCACTTGACACACTAACAGAGAGATATCAATACATAGGCTTTAAGATTATTACTAGTCAGATATATTCTTGTGCGGTGAATAGGGCGTGTTGAGTCCAGTTCTCTGAGCAAGGAGTAGGTCTTGTCTACTACATATTGGGTTTATGGAACGGTATCTGAGCTAATTTGATACCCTTGTTTTATGTATCACCCCACCTCACCTTTCCCGTTAAGCAGCCATAGTGTGTTTTCTGCATGTGTGACTCTGTTCTGTTTTGTAATTCAGTTCAAGTGTAACGGTTTTTACATTCCCTCCATCAGTGATACCTTATGAGAAGTGTCCTTTTCTGTGTGACTTATTTCACTTAGAATCGTCGTACCTAAATCCACTCATCATGCTGCTACTAGCCTTATGACATTGATTTCATGGCTGAGTGATATTCCATTGTACATAAGGACCACAACTTCTTTATCCATTTTTCTCTTTCCTTGGATATTTAAGGTGGAATGAAGTGGAGGTCCTTGTCAACAGAGCAGCCCTCAACTTTGGGGTGCTTGTGTCTTGCTGATTTTTCATTTTCCCAATTTATACCCCCATGAGTGGAAGTGCCCTATGCTCTCTAAGCTGTGTTTTTCAGATGTTTCAGGACACACCGTGCACTTCTCCAGAGTGGCTGTTGCCAATTTACATCCCGCCCATCAGCGTAGCAAGGCTCCCATTTCTCCATGGCCTGTCCTGCATTTCTGGTTTTGACACTTTTTTCAGCATGGCCCTTTTGACCGATGGGAAGCGAGACTTCTCTGTAGCGCTGATTTGCCTTTCCAGGTTGCTTGGTTGGCCAAAAAGGGCGTATGCGTTTTTTCCTGAATATATTCAGGAAAAAACGCATACGCCCTTTTTGGCCAAGGGCCTCATTGTCAACGTTTTGCCGCTTTTCATGTGCTTTAAAGGCGATTCGTATCTACCTCCTGAAATCTGTTTCGTGCAATTCTGCCTTGATTTCAAATCCTCTTCTTTGCCTTCCCTCAATATATTTGTGGACGAGAGTTATCATTTATAACTCTGCAGGTTTGTGAATTGCAGTGCCCTGAACCTCCATTTTACAACTCGCTTTTTTGGGAGCTGGCCGCAAAAGCGCAGGATGGCTTCAGGCCCTGTTCTGGTTCCGGGGGGCAGGCTGAGCCTGTGGTTAATTCTTCTTCCTGATGGGAAAATAGAGTGACCTGTGCCTGTCCCGACACCAAGAGCTAGTCTCTCGTTGGTTCCCCGTCTTCCCGTTCATCCTCAGGACAAATTGCAACCTGTACGGAACAGGAGGTTAAAGGTGCTGATGCTCCAAGTAGGGAGATTGCTAGTAAAGTGGCTGGAATGGCGAACCCGGGCACAAGGAGATGAGAAATGAGGTGCGTTTTAGAAACCTTTCCCCATCACACGGTGTACCATCTTCTGGGTTTCTCATGCATGTTTTCGATGTAGGAAGATGCCCTTGAAGCTGGAGATTTGGGACCCATGCGATGGGTACCACGCAGTATTCCTTTAAAGGGTCTGCGTTTGCTCACCCAACCTCACCAAACCTCTCAGCCCCAAGAGTGTCCACCCTTATGTCTCATCCAGCTGTGCGTCTAGATATGGTCAATCCAGGTTGCATCACAGCCCCTGAACTCATTGTGTAAGAATTTCTATCTCTTTCACTGTCGTTGTTTCATGGGTTTTTCAAAGTAATTTATTTTCATAATGGGGTTTAGCTGCTTTTCACGGCTGTGTTTATGCCGCTTTCCACCCACTTGACACACTAACAGAGAGATATCAATACATAGGCTTTAAGATTATTACTAGTCAGATATATTCTTGTGCGGTGAATAGGGCGTGTTGAGTCCAGTTCTCTGAGCAAGGAGTAGGTCTTGTCTACTACATATTGGGTTTATGGAACGGTATCTGAGCTAATTTGATACCCTTGTTTTATGTATCACCCCACCTCACCTTTCCCGTTAAGCAGCCATAGTGTGTTTTCTGCATGTGTGACTCTGTTCTGTTTTGTAATTCAGTTCAAGTGTAACGGTTTTTACATTCCCTCTATCAGTGATACCTTAGGAGAAGTGTCCTTTTCTGTGTGACTTATTTCACTTAGAATCGTCGTACCTAAATCCACTCATCATGCTGCTACTAGCCTTATGACATTGATTTCATGGCTGAGTGATATTCCATTGTACATAAGGACCACAACTTCTTTATCCATTTTTCTCTTTCCTTGGATATTTAAGGTGGAATGAAGTGGAGGTCCTTGTCAACAGAGCAGCCCTCAACTTTGGGGTGCTTGTGTCTTGCTGATTTTTCATTTTCCCAATTTATACCCCCATGAGTGGAAGTGCCCTATGCTCTCTAAGCTGTGTTTTTCAGATGTTTCAGGACACACCGTGCACTTCTCCAGAGTGGCTGTTGCCAATTTACATCCCGCCCATCAGTGTAGCAAGGCTCCCATTTCTCCATGGCCTGTCCTGCATTTCTGGTTTTGACACTTTTTTCAGCATGGCCCTTTTGACCGATGGGAAGCGAGACTTCTCTGTAGCGCTGATTTGCCTTTCCAGGTTGCTTGGTTGGCCAAAAAGGGCGTATGCGTTTTTTCCTGAATATATTCAGGAAAAAACGCATACGCCCTTTTTGGCCAAGGGCCTCATTGTCAACGTTTTGCCGCTTTTCATGTGCTTTAAAGGCGATTCGTATCTACCTCCTGAAATCTGTTTCGTGCAATTCTGCCTTGATTTCAAATCCTCTTCTTTGCCTTCCCTCAATATATTTGTGGACGAGAGTTATCATTTATAACTCTGCAGGTTTGTGAATTGCAGTGCCCTGAACCTCCATTTTACAACTCGCTTTTTTGGGAGCTGGCCGCAAAAGCGCAGGATGGCTTCAGGCCCTGTTCTGGTTCCGGGGGGCAGGCTGAGCCTGTGGTTAATTCTTCTTCCTGATGGGAAAATAGAGTGACCTGTGCCTGTCCCGACACCAAGAGCTAGTCTCTCGTTGGTTCCCCGTCTTCCCGTTCATCCTCAGGACAAATTGCAACCTGTACGGAACAGGAGGTTAAAGGTGCTGATGCTCCAAGTAGGGAGATTGCTAGTAAAGTGGCTGGAATGGCGAACCCGGGCACAAGGAGATGAGAAATGAGGTGCGTTTTAGAAACCTTTCCCCATCACACGGTGTACCATCTTCTGGGTTTCTCATGCATGTTTTCGATGTAGGAAGATGCCCTTGAAGCTGGAGATTTGGGACCCATGCGATGGGTACCACGCAGTATTCCTTTAAAGGGTCTGCGTTTGCTCACCCAACCTCACCAAACCTCTCAGCCCCAAGAGTGTCCACCCTTATGTCTCATCCAGCTGTGGGTCTAGATATGGTCAATCCAGGTTGCATCACAGCCCCTGAACTCATTGTGTAAGAATTTCTATCTCTTTCACTGTCGTTGTTTCATGGGTTTTTCAAAGTAATTTATTTTCATAATGGGGTTTAGCTGCTTTTCACGGCTGTGTTTATGCCGCTTTCCACCCACTTGACACACTAACAGAGAGATATCAATACATAGGCTTTAAGATTATTACTAGTCAGATATATTCTTGTGCGGTGAATAGGGCGTGTTGAGTCCAGTTCTCTGAGCAAGGAGTAGGTCTTGTCTACTACATATTGGGTTTATGGAACGGTATCTGAGCTAATTTGATACCCTTGTTTTATGTATCACCCCACCTCACCTTTCCCGTTAAGCAGCCATAGTGTGTTTTCTGCATGTGTGACTCTGTTCTGTTTTGTAATTCAGTTCAAGTGTAACGGTTTTTACATTCCCTCCATCAGTGATACCTTATGAGAAGTGTCCTTTTCTGTGTGACTTATTTCACTTAGAATCGTCGTACCTAAATCCACTCATCATGCTGCTACTAGCCTTATGACATTGATTTCATGGCTGAGTGATATTCCATTGTACATAAGGACCACAACTTCTTTATCCATTTTTCTCTTTCCTTGGATATTTAAGGTGGAATGAAGTGGAGGTCCTTGTCAACAGAGCAGCCCTCAACTTTGGGGTGCTTGTGTCTTGCTGATTTTTCATTTTCCCAATTTATACCCCCATGAGTGGAAGTGCCCTATGCTCTCTAAGCTGTGTTTTTCAGATGTTTCAGGACACACCGTGCACTTCTCCAGAGTGGCTGTTGCCAATTTACATCCCGCCCATCAGCGTAGCAAGGCTCCCATTTCTCCATGGCCTGTCCTGCATTTCTGGTTTTGACACTTTTTTCAGCATGGCCCTTTTGACCGATGGGAAGCGAGACTTCTCTGTAGCGCTGATTTGCCTTTCCAGGTTGCTTGGTTGGCCAAAAAGGGCGTATGCGTTTTTTCCTGAATATATTCAGGAAAAAACGCATACGCCCTTTTTGGCCAAGGGCCTCATTGTCAACGTTTTGCCGCTTTTCATGTGCTTTAAAGGCGATTCGTATCTACCTCCTGAAATCTGTTTCGTGCAATTCTGCCTTGATTTCAAATCCTCTTCTTTGCCTTCCCTCAATATATTTGTGGACGAGAGTTATCATTTATAACTCTGCAGGTTTGTGAATTGCAGTGCCCTGAACCTCCATTTTACAACTCGCTTTTTTGGGAGCTGGCCGCAAAAGCGCAGGATGGCTTCAGGCCCTGTTCTGGTTCCGGGGGGCAGGCTGAGCCTGTGGTTAATTCTTCTTCCTGATGGGAAAATAGAGTGACCTGTGCCTGTCCCGACACCAAGAGCTAGTCTCTCGTTGGTTCCCCGTCTTCCCGTTCATCCTCAGGACAAATTGCAACCTGTACGGAACAGGAGGTTAAAGGTGCTGATGCTCCAAGTAGGGAGATTGCTAGTAAAGTGGCTGGAATGGCGAACCCGGGCACAAGGAGATGAGAAATGAGGTGCGTTTTAGAAACCTTTCCCCATCACACGGTGTACCATCTTCTGGGTTTCTCATGCATGTTTTCGATGTAGGAAGATGCCCTTGAAGCTGGAGATTTGGGACCCATGCGATGGGTACCACGCAGTATTCCTTTAAAGGGTCTGCGTTTGCTCACCCAACCTCACCAAACCTCTCAGCCCCAAGAGTGTCCACCCTTATGTCTCATCCAGCTGTGCGTCTAGATATGGTCAATCCAGGTTGCATCACAGCCCCTGAACTCATTGTGTAAGAATTTCTATCTCTTTCACTGTCGTTGTTTCATGGGTTTTTCAAAGTAATTTATTTTCATAATGGGGTTTAGCTGCTTTTCACGGCTGTGTTTATGCCGCTTTCCACCCACTTGACACACTAACAGAGAGATATCAATACATAGGCTTTAAGATTATTACTAGTCAGATATATTCTTGTGCGGTGAATAGGGCGTGTTGAGTCCAGTTCTCTGAGCAAGGAGTAGGTCTTGTCTACTACATATTGGGTTTATGGAACGGTATCTGAGCTAATTTGATACCCTTGTTTTATGTATCACCCCACCTCACCTTTCCCGTTAAGCAGCCATAGTGTGTTTTCTGCATGTGTGACTCTGTTCTGTTTTGTAATTCAGTTCAAGTGTAACGGTTTTTACATTCCCTCCATCAGTGATACCTTATGAGAAGTGTCCTTTTCTGTGTGACTTATTTCACTTAGAATCGTCGTACCTAAATCCACTCATCATGCTGCTACTAACCTTATGACATTGATTTCATGGCTGAGTGATATTCCATTGTACATAAGGACCACAACTTCTTTATCCATTTTTCTCTTTCCTTGGATATTTAAGGTGGAATGAAGTGGAGGTCCTTGTCAACAGAGCAGCCCTCAACTTTGGGGTGCTTGTGTCTTGCTGATTTTTCATTTTCCCAATTTATACCCCCATGAGTGGAAGTGCCCTATGCTCTCTAAGCTGTGTTTTTCAGATGTTTCAGGACACACCGTGCACTTCTCCAGAGTGGCTGTTGCCAATTTACATCCCGCCCATCAGCGTAGCAAGGCTCCCATTTCTCCATGGCCTGTCCTGCATTTCTGGTTTTGACACTTTTTTCAGCATGGCCCTTTTGACCGATGGGAAGCGAGACTTCTCTGTAGCGCTGATTTGCCTTTCCAGGTTGCTTGGTTGGCCAAAAAGGGCGTATGCGTTTTTTCCTGAATATATTCAGGAAAAAACGCATACGCCCTTTTTGGCCAAGGGCCTCATTGTCAACGTTTTGCCGCTTTTCATGTGCTTTAAAGGCGATTCGTATCTACCTCCTGAAATCTGTTTCGTGCAATTCTGCCTTGATTTCAAATCCTCTTCTTTGCCTTCCCTCAATATATTTGTGGACGAGAGTTATCATTTATAACTCTGCAGGTTTGTGAATTGCAGTGCCCTGAACCTCCATTTTACAACTCGCTTTTTTGGGAGCTGGCCGCAAAAGCGCAGGATGGCTTCAGGCCCTGTTCTGGTTCCGGGGGGCAGGCTGAGCCTGTGGTTAATTCTTCTTCCTGATGGGAAAATAGAGTGACCTGTGCCTGTCCCGACACCAAGAGCTAGTCTCTCGTTGGTTCCCCGTCTTCCCGTTCATCCTCAGGACAAATTGCAACCTGTACGGAACAGGAGGTTAAAGGTGCTGATGCTCCAACTAGGGAGATTGCTAGTAAAGTGGCTGGAATGGCGAACCCGGGCACAAGGAGATGAGAAATGAGGTGCGTTTTAGAAACCTTTCCCCATCACACGGTGTACCATCTTCTGGGTTTCTCATGCATGTTTTCGATGTAGGAAGATGCCCTTGAAGCTGGAGATTTGGGACCCATGCGATGGGTACCACGCAGTATTCCTTTAAAGGGTCTGCGTTTGCTCACCCAACCTCACCAAACCTCTCAGCCCCAAGAGTGTCCACCCTTATGTCTCATCCAGCTGTGGGTCTAGATATGGTCAATCCAGTTTGCATCACAGCCCCTGAACTCATTGTGTAAGAATTTCTATCTCTTTCACTGTCGTTGTTTCATGGGTTTTTCAAAGTAATTTATTTTCATAATGGGGTTTAGCTGCTTTTCACGGCTGTGTTTATGCCGCTTTCCACCCACTTGACACACTAACAGAGAGATATCAATACATAGGCTTTAAGATTATTACTAGTCAGATATATTCTTGTGCGGTGAATAGGGCGTGTTGAGTCCAGTTCTCTGAGCAAGGAGTAGGTCTTGTCTACTACATATTGGGTTTATGGAACGGTATCTGAGCTAATTTGATACCCTTGTTTTATGTATCACCCCACCTCACCTTTCCCGTTAAGCAGCCATAGTGTGTTTTCTGCATGTGTGACTCTGTTCTGTTTTGTAATTCAGTTCAAGTGTAACGGTTTTTACATTCCCTCCATCAGTGATACCTTATGAGAAGTGTCCTTTTCTGTGTGACTTATTTCACTTAGAATCGTCGTACCTAAATCCACTCATCATGCTGCTACTAGCCTTATGACATTGATTTCATGGCTGAGTGATATTCCATTGTACATAAGGACCACAACTTCTTTATCCATTTTTCTCTTTCCTTGGATATTTAAGGTGGAATGAAGTGGAGGTCCTTGTCAACAGAGCAGCCCTCAACTTTGGGGTGCTTGTGTCTTGCTGATTTTTCATTTTCCCAATTTATACCCCCATGAGTGGAAGTGCCCTATGCTCTCTAAGCTGTGTTTTTCAGATGTTTCAGGACACACCGTGCACTTCTCCAGAGTGGCTGTTGCCAATTTACATCCCGCCCATCAGCGTAGCAAGGCTCCCATTTCTCCATGGCCTGTCCTGCATTTCTGGTTTTGACACTTTTTTCAGCATGGCCCTTTTGACCGATGGGAAGCGAGACTTCTCTGTAGCGCTGATTTGCCTTTCCAGGTTGCTTGGTTGGCCAAAAAGGGCGTATGCGTTTTTTCCTGAATATATTCAGGAAAAAACGCATACGCCCTTTTTGGCCAAGGGCCTCATTGTCAACGTTTTGCCGCTTTTCATGTGCTTTAAAGGCGATTCGTATCTACCTCCTGAAATCTGTTTCGTGCAATTCTGCCTTGATTTCAAATCCTCTTCTTTGCCTTCCCTCAATATATTTGTGGACGAGAGTTATCATTTATAACTCTGCAGGTTTGTGAATTGCAGTGCCCTGAACCTCCATTTTACAACTCGCTTTTTTGGGAGCTGGCCGCAAAAGCGCAGGATGGCTTCAGGCCCTGTTCTGGTTCCGGGGGGCAGGCTGAGCCTGTGGTTAATTCTTCTTCCTGATGGGAAAATAGAGTGACCTGTGCCTGTCCCGACACCAAGAGCTAGTCTCTCGTTGGTTCCCCGTCTTCCCGTTCATCCTCAGGACAAATTGCAACCTGTACGGAACAGGAGGTTAAAGGTGCTGATGCTCCAACTAGGGAGATTGCTAGTAAAGTGGCTGGAATGGCGAACCCGGGCACAAGGAGATGAGAAATGAGGTGCGTTTTAGAAACCTTTCCCCATCACACGGTGTACCATCTTCTGGGTTTCTCATGCATGTTTTCGATGTAGGAAGATGCCCTTGAAGCTGGAGATTTGGGACCCATGCGATGGGTACCACGCAGTATTCCTTTAAAGGGTCTGCGTTTGCTCACCCAACCTCACCAAACCTCTCAGCCCCAAGAGTGTCCACCCTTATGTCTCATCCAGCTGTGGGTCTAGATATGGTCAATCCAGGTTGCATCACAGCCCCTGAACTCATTGTGTAAGAATTTCTATCTCTTTCACTGTCGTTGTTTCATGGGTTTTTCAAAGTAATTTATTTTCATAATGGGGTTTAGCTGCTTTTCACGGCTGTGTTTATGCCGCTTTCCACCCACTTGACACACTAACAGAGAGATATCAATACATAGGCTTTAAGATTATTACTAGTCAGATATATTCTTGTGCGGTGAATAGGGCGTGTTGAGTCCAGTTCTCTGAGCAAGGAGTAGGTCTTGTCTACTACATATTGGGTTTATGGAACGGTATCTGAGCTAATTTGATACCCTTGTTTTATGTATCACCCCACCTCACCTTTCCCGTTAAGCAGCCATAGTGTGTTTTCTGCATGTGTGACTCTGTTCTGTTTTGTAATTCAGTTCAAGTGTAACGGTTTTTACATTCCCTCCATCAGTGATACCTTATGAGAAGTGTCCTTTTCTGTGTGACTTATTTCACTTAGAATCGTCGTACCTAAATCCACTCATCATGCTGCTACTAGCCTTATGACATTGATTTCATGGCTGAGTGATATTCCATTGTACATAAGGACCACAACTTCTTTATCCATTTTTCTCTTTCCTTGGATATTTAAGGTGGAATGAAGTGGAGGTCCTTGTCAACAGAGCAGCCCTCAACTTTGGGGTGCTTGTGTCTTGCTGATTTTTCATTTTCCCAATTTATACCCCCATGAGTGGAAGTGCCCTATGCTCTCTAAGCTGTGTTTTTCAGATGTTTCAGGACACACCGTGCACTTCTCCAGAGTGGCTGTTGCCAATTTACATCCCGCCCATCAGCGTAGCAAGGCTCCCATTTCTCCATGGCCTGTCCTGCATTTCTGGTTTTGACACTTTTTTCAGCATGGCCCTTTTGACCGATGGGAAGCGAGACTTCTCTGTAGCGCTGATTTGCCTTTCCAGGTTGCTTGGTTGGCCAAAAAGGGCGTATGCGTTTTTTCCTGAATATATTCAGGAAAAAACGCATACGCCCTTTTTGGCCAAGGGCATCATTGTCAACGTTTTGCCGCTTTTCATGTGCTTTAAAGGCGATTCGTATCTACCTCCTGAAATCTGTTTCGTGCAATTCTGCCTTGATTTCAAATCCTCTTCTTTGCCTTCCCTCAATATATTTGTGGACGAGAGTTATCATTTATAACTCTGCAGGTTTGTGAATTGCAGTGCCCTGAACCTCCATTTTACAACTCGCTTTTTTGGGAGCTGGCCGCAAAAGCGCAGGATGGCTTCAGGCCCTGTTCTGGTTCCGGGGGGCAGGCTGAGCCTGTGGTTAATTCTTCTTCCTGATGGGAAAATAGAGTGACCTGTGCCTGTCCCGACACCAAGAGCTAGTCTCTCGTTGGTTCCCCGTCTTCCCGTTCATCCTCAGGACAAATTGCAACCTGTACGGAACAGGAGGTTAAAGGTGCTGATGCTCCAAGTAGGGAGATTGCTAGTAAAGTGGCTGGAATGGCGAACCCGGGCACAAGGAGATGAGAAATGAGGTGCGTTTTAGAAACCTTTCCCCATCACACGGTGTACCATCTTCTGGGTTTCTCATGCATGTTTTCGATGTAGGAAGATGCCCTTGAAGCTGGAGATTTGGGACCCATGCGATGGGTACCACGCAGTATTCCTTTAAAGGGTCTGCGTTTGCTCACCCAACCTCACCAAACCTCTCAGCCCCAAGAGTGTCCACCCTTATGTCTCATCCAGCTGTGGGTCTAGATATGGTCAATCCAGGTTGCATCACAGCCCCTGAACTCATTGTGTAAGAATTTCTATCTCTTTCACTGTCGTTGTTTCATGGGTTTTTCAAAGTAATTTATTTTCATAATGGGGTTTAGCTGCTTTTCACGGCTGTGTTTATGCCGCTTTCCACCCACTTGACACACTAACAGAGAGATATCAATACATAGGCTTTAAGATTATTACTAGTCAGATATATTCTTGTGCGGTGAATAGGGCGTGTTGAGTCCAGTTCTCTGAGCAAGGAGTAGGTCTTGTCTACTACATATTGGGTTTATGGAACGGTATCTGAGCTAATTTGATACCCTTGTTTTATGTATCACCCCACCTCACCTTTCCCGTTAAGCAGCCATAGTGTGTTTTCTGCATGTGTGACTCTGTTCTGTTTTGTAATTCAGTTCAAGTGTAACGGTTTTTACATTCCCTCCATCAGTGATACCTTATGAGAAGTGTCCTTTTCTGTGTGACTTATTTCACTTAGAATCGTCGTACCTAAATCCACTCATCATGCTGCTACTAGCCTTATGACATTGATTTCATGGCTGAGTGATATTCCATTGTACATAAGGACCACAACTTCTTTATCCATTTTTCTCTTTCCTTGGATATTTAAGGTGGAATGAAGTGGAGGTCCTTGTCAACAGAGCAGCCCTCAACTTTGGGGTGCTTGTGTCTTGCTGATTTTTCATTTTCCCAATTTATACCCCCATGAGTGGAAGTGCCCTATGCTCTCTAAGCTGTGTTTTTCAGATGTTTCAGGACACACCGTGCACTTCTCCAGAGTGGCTGTTGCCAATTTACATCCCGCCCATCAGCGTAGCAAGGCTCCCATTTCTCCATGGCCTGTCCTGCATTTCTGGTTTTGACACTTTTTTCAGCATGGCCCTTTTGACCGATGGGAAGCGAGACTTCTCTGTAGCGCTGATTTGCCTTTCCAGGTTGCTTGGTTGGCCAAAAAGGGCGTATGCGTTTTTTCCTGAATATATTCAGGAAAAAACGCATACGCCCTTTTTGGCCAAGGGCATCATTGTCAACGTTTTGCCGCTTTTCATGTGCTTTAAAGGCGATTCGTATCTACCTCCTGAAATCTGTTTCGTGCAATTCTGCCTTGATTTCAAATCCTCTTCTTTGCCTTCCCTCAATATATTTGTGGACGAGAGTTATCATTTATAACTCTGCAGGTTTGTGAATTGCAGTGCCCTGAACCTCCATTTTACAACTCGCTTTTTTGGGAGCTGGCCGCAAAAGCGCAGGATGGCTTCAGGCCCTGTTCTGGTTCCGGGGGGCAGGCTGAGCCTGTGGTTAATTCTTCTTCCTGATGGGAAAATAGAGTGACCTGTGCCTGTCCCGACACCAAGAGCTAGTCTCTCGTTGGTTCCCCGTCTTCCCGTTCATCCTCAGGACAAATTGCAACCTGTACGGAACAGGAGGTTAAAGGTGCTGATGCTCCAAGTAGGGAGATTGCTAGTAAAGTGGCTGGAATGGCGAACCCGGGCACAAGGAGATGAGAAATGAGGTGCGTTTTAGAAACCTTTCCCCATCACACGGTGTACCATCTTCTGGGTTTCTCATGCATGTTTTCGATGTAGGAAGATGCCCTTGAAGCTGGAGATTTGGGACCCATGCGATGGGTACCACGCAGTATTCCTTTAAAGGGTCTGCGTTTGCTCACCCAACCTCACCAAACCTCTCAGCCCCAAGAGTGTCCACCCTTATGTCTCATCCAGCTGTGGGTCTAGATATGGTCAATCCAGGTTGCATCACAGCCCCTGAACTCATTGTGTAAGAATTTCTATCTCTTTCACTGTCGTTGTTTCATGGGTTTTTCAAAGTAATTTATTTTCATAATGGGGTTTAGCTGCTTTTCACGGCTGTGTTTATGCCGCTTTCCACCCACTTGACACACTAACAGAGAGATATCAATACATAGGCTTTAAGATTATTACTAGTCAGATATATTCTTGTGCGGTGAATAGGGCGTGTTGAGTCCAGTTCTCTGAGCAAGGAGTAGGTCTTGTCTACTACATATTGGGTTTATGGAACGGTATCTGAGCTAATTTGATACCCTTGTTTTATGTATCACCCCACCTCACCTTTCCCGTTAAGCAGCCATAGTGTGTTTTCTGCATGTGTGACTCTGTTCTGTTTTGTAATTCAGTTCAAGTGTAACGGTTTTTACATTCCCTCCATCAGTGATACCTTATGAGAAGTGTCCTTTTCTGTGTGACTTATTTCACTTAGAATCGTCGTACCTAAATCCACTCATCATGCTGCTACTAACCTTATGACATTGATTTCATGGCTGAGTGATATTCCATTGTACATAAGGACCACAACTTCTTTATCCATTTTTCTCTTTCCTTGGATATTTAAGGTGGAATGAAGTGGAGGTCCTTGTCAACAGAGCAGCCCTCAACTTTGGGGTGCTTGTGTCTTGCTGATTTTTCATTTTCCCAATTTATACCCCCATGAGTGGAAGTGCCCTATGCTCTCTAAGCTGTGTTTTTCAGATGTTTCAGGACACACCGTGCACTTCTCCAGAGTGGCTGTTGCCAATTTACATCCCGCCCATCAGCGTAGCAAGGCTCCCATTTCTCCATGGCCTGTCCTGCATTTCTGGTTTTGACACTTTTTTCAGCATGGCCCTTTTGACCGATGGGAAGCGAGACTTCTCTGTAGCGCTGATTTGCCTTTCCAGGTTGCTTGGTTGGCCAAAAAGGGCGTATGCGTTTTTTCCTGAATATATTCAGGAAAAAACGCATACGCCCTTTTTGGCCAAGGGCCTCATTGTCAACGTTTTGCCGCTTTTCATGTGCTTTAAAGGCGATTCGTATCTAAATCCTGAAATCTGTTTCGTGCAATTCTGCCTTGATTTCAAATCCTCTTCTTTGCCTTCCCTCAATATATTTGTGGACGAGAGTTATCATTTATAACTCTGCAGGTTTGTGAATTGCAGTGCCCTGAACCTCCATTTTACAACTCGCTTTTTTGGGAGCTGGCCGCAAAAGCGCAGGATGGCTTCAGGCCCTGTTCTGGTTCCGGGGGGCAGGCTGAGCCTGTGGTTAATTCTTCTTCCTGATGGGAAAATAGAGTGACCTGTGCCTGTCCCGACACCAAGAGCTAGTCTCTCGTTGGTTCCCCGTCTTCCCGTTCATCCTCAGGACAAATTGCAACCTGTACGGAACAGGAGGTTAAAGGTGCTGATGCTCCAAGTAGGGAGATTGCTAGTAAAGTGGCTGGAATGGCGAACCCGGGCACAAGGAGATGAGAAATGAGGTGCGTTTTAGAAACCTTTCCCCATCACACGGTGTACCATCTTCTGGGTTTCTCATGCATGTTTTCGATGTAGGAAGATGCCCTTGAAGCTGGAGATTTGGGACCCATGCGATGGGTACCACGCAGTATTCCTTTAAAGGGTCTGCGTTTGCTCACCCAACCTCACCAAACCTCTCAGCCCCAAGAGTGTCCACCCTTATGTCTCATCCAGCTGTGGGTCTAGATATGGTCAATCCAGGTTGCATCACAGCCCCTGAACTCATTGTGTAAGAATTTCTATCTCTTTCACTGTCGTTGTTTCATGGGTTTTTCAAAGTAATTTATTTTCATAATGGGGTTTAGCTGCTTTTCACGGCTGTGTTTATGCCGCTTTCCACCCACTTGACACACTAACAGAGAGATATCAATACATAGGCTTTAAGATTATTACTAGTCAGATATATTCTTGTGCGGTGAATAGGGCGTGTTGAGTCCAGTTCTCTGAGCAAGGAGTAGGTCTTGTCTACTACATATTGGGTTTATGGAACGGTATCTGAGCTAATTTGATACCCTTGTTTTATGTATCACCCCACCTCACCTTTCCCGTTAAGCAGCCATAGTGTGTTTTCTGCATGTGTGACTCTGTTCTGTTTTGTAATTCAGTTCAAGTGTAACGGTTTTTACATTCCCTCCATCAGTGATACCTTATGAGAAGTGTCCTTTTCTGTGTGACTTATTTCACTTAGAATCGTCGTACCTAAATCCACTCATCATGCTGCTACTAGCCTTATGACATTGATTTCATGGCTGAGTGATATTCCATTGTACATAAGGACCACAACTTCTTTATCCATTTTTCTCTTTCCTTGGATATTTAAGGTGGAATGAAGTGGAGGTCCTTGTCAACAGAGCAGCCCTCAACTTTGGGGTGCTTGTGTCTTGCTGATTTTTCATTTTCCCAATTTATACCCCCATGAGTGGAAGTGCCCTATGCTCTCTAAGCTGTGTTTTTCAGATGTTTCAGGACACACCGTGCACTTCTCCAGAGTGGCTGTTGCCAATTTACATCCCGCCCATCAGCGTAGCAAGGCTCCCATTTCTCCATGGCCTGTCCTGCATTTCTGGTTTTGACACTTTTTTCAGCATGGCCCTTTTGACCGATGGGAAGCGAGACTTCTCTGTAGCGCTGATTTGCCTTTCCAGGTTGCTTGGTTGGCCAAAAAGGGCGTATGCGTTTTTTCCTGAATATATTCAGGAAAAAACGCATACGCCCTTTTTGGCCAAGGGCATCATTGTCAACGTTTTGCCGCTTTTCATGTGCTTTAAAGGCGATTCGTATCTACCTCCTGAAATCTGTTTCGTGCAATTCTGCCTTGATTTCAAATCCTCTTCTTTGCCTTCCCTCAATATATTTGTGGACGAGAGTTATCATTTATAACTCTGCAGGTTTGTGAATTGCAGTGCCCTGAACCTCCATTTTACAACTCGCTTTTTTGGGAGCTGGCCGCAAAAGCGCAGGATGGCTTCAGGCCCTGTTCTGGTTCCGGGGGGCAGGCTGAGCCTGTGGTTAATTCTTCTTCCTGATGGGAAAATAGAGTGACCTGTGCCTGTCCCGACACCAAGAGCTAGTCTCTCGTTGGTTCCCCGTCTTCCCGTTCATCCTCAGGACAAATTGCAACCTGTACGGAACAGGAGGTTAAAGGTGCTGATGCTCCAAGTAGGGAGATTGCTAGTAAAGTGGCTGGAATGGCGAACCCGGGCACAAGGAGATGAGAAATGAGGTGCGTTTTAGAAACCTTTCCCCATCACACGGTGTACCATCTTCTGGGTTTCTCATGCATGTTTTCGATGTAGGAAGATGCCCTTGAAGCTGGAGATTTGGGACCCATGCGATGGGTACCACGCAGTATTCCTTTAAAGGGTCTGCGTTTGCTCACCCAACCTCACCAAACCTCTCAGCCCCAAGAGTGTCCACCCTTATGTCTCATCCAGCTGTGCGTCTAGATATGGTCAATCCAGGTTGCATCACAGCCCCTGAACTCATTGTGTAAGAATTTCTATCTCTTTCACTGTCGTTGTTTCATGGGTTTTTCAAAGTAATTTATTTTCATAATGGGGTTTAGCTGCTTTTCACGGCTGTGTTTATGCCGCTTTACACCCACTTGACACACTAACAGAGAGATATCAATACATAGGCTTTAAGATTATTACTAGTCAGATATATTCTTGTGCGGTGAATAGGGCGTGCTGAGTCCAGTTCTCTGAGCAAGGAGTAGGTCTTGTCTACTACATATTGGGTTTATGGAACGGTATCTGAGCTAATTTGATACCCTTGTTTTATGTATCACCCCACCTCACCTTTCCCGTTAAGCAGCCATAGTGTGTTTTCTGCATGTGTGACTCTGTTCTGTTTTGTAATTCAGTTCAAGTGTAACGGTTTTTACATTCCCTCTATCAGTGATACCTTAGGAGAAGTGTCCTTTTCTGTGTGACTTATTTCACTTAGAATCGTCGTACCTAAATCCACTCATCATGCTGCTACTAGCCTTATGACATTGATTTCATGGCTGAGTGATATTCCATTGTACATAAGGACCACAACTTCTTTATCCATTTTTCTCTTTCCTTGGATATTTAAGGTGGAATGAAGTGGAGGTCCTTGTCAACAGAGCAGCCCTCAACTTTGGGGTGCTTGTGTCTTGCTGATTTTTCATTTTCCCAATTTATACCCCCATGAGTGGAAGTGCCCTATGCTCTCTAAGCTGTGTTTTTCAGATGTTTCAGGACACACCGTGCACTTCTCCAGAGTGGCTGTTGCCAATTTACATCCCGCCCATCAGCGTAGCAAGGCTCCCATTTCTCCATGGCCTGTCCTGCATTTCTGGTTTTGACACTTTTTTCAGCATGGCCCTTTTGACCGATGGGAAGCGAGACTTCTCTGTAGCGCTGATTTGCCTTTCCAGGTTGCTTGGTTGGCCAAAAAGGGCGTATGCGTTTTTTCCTGAATATATTCAGGAAAAAACGCATACGCCCTTTTTGGCCAAGGGCCTCATTGTCAACGTTTTGCCGCTTTTCATGTGCTTTAAAGGCGATTCGTATCTACCTCCTGAAATCTGTTTCGTGCAATTCTGCCTTGATTTCAAATCCTCTTCTTTGCCTTCCCTCAATATATTTGTGGACGAGAGTTATCATTTATAACTCTGCAGGTTTGTGAATTGCAGTGCCCTGAACCTCCATTTTACAACTCGCTTTTTTGGGAGCTGGCCGCAAAAGCGCAGGATGGCTTCAGGCCCTGTTCTGGTTCCGGGGGGCAGGCTGAGCCTGTGGTTAATTCTTCTTCCTGATGGGAAAATAGAGTGACCTGTGCCTGTCCCGACACCAAGAGCTAGTCTCTCGTTGGTTCCCCGTCTTCCCGTTCATCCTCAGGACAAATTGCAACCTGTACGGAACAGGAGGTTAAAGGTGCTGATGCTCCAAGTAGGGAGATTGCTAGTAAAGTGGCTGGAATGGCGAACCCGGGCACAAGGAGATGAGAAATGAGGTGCGTTTTAGAAACCTTTCCCCATCACACGGTGTACCATCTTCTGGGTTTCTCATGCATGTTTTCGATGTAGGAAGATGCCCTTGAAGCTGGAGATTTGGGACCCATGCGATGGGTACCACGCAGTATTCCTTTAAAGGGTCTGCGTTTGCTCACCCAACCTCACCAAACCTCTCAGCCCCAAGAGTGTCCACCCTTATGTCTCATCCAGCTGTGGGTCTAGATATGGTCAATCCAGGTTGCATCACAGCCCCTGAACTCATTGTGTAAGAATTTCTATCTCTTTCACTGTCGTTGTTTCATGGGTTTTTCAAAGTAATTTATTTTCATAATGGGGTTTAGCTGCTTTTCACGGCTGTGTTTATGCCGCTTTCCACCCACTTGACACACTAACAGAGAGATATCAATACATAGGCTTTAAGATTATTACTAGTCAGATATATTCTTGTGCGGTGAATAGGGCGTGTTGAGTCCAGTTCTCTGAGCAAGGAGTAGGTCTTGTCTACTACATATTGGGTTTATGGAACGGTATCTGAGCTAATTTGATACCCTTGTTTTATGTATCACCCCACCTCACCTTTCCCGTTAAGCAGCCATAGTGTGTTTTCTGCATGTGTGACTCTGTTCTGTTTTGTAATTCAGTTCAAGTGTAACGGTTTTTACATTCCCTCCATCAGTGATACCTTATGAGAAGTGTCCTTTTCTGTGTGACTTATTTCACTTAGAATCGTCGTACCTAAATCCACTCATCATGCTGCTACTAGCCTTATGACATTGATTTCATGGCTGAGTGATATTCCATTGTACATAAGGACCACAACTTCTTTATCCATTTTTCTCTTTCCTTGGATATTTAAGGTGGAATGAAGTGGAGGTCCTTGTCAACAGAGCAGCCCTCAACTTTGGGGTGCTTGTGTCTTGCTGATTTTTCATTTTCCCAATTTATACCCCCATGAGTGGAAGTGCCCTATGCTCTCTAAGCTGTGTTTTTCAGATGTTTCAGGACACACCGTGCACTTCTCCAGAGTGGCTGTTGCCAATTTACATCCCGCCCATCAGCGTAGCAAGGCTCCCATTTCTCCATGGCCTGTCCTGCATTTCTGGTTTTGACACTTTTTTCAGCATGGCCCTTTTGACCGATGGGAAGCGAGACTTCTCTGTAGCGCTGATTTGCCTTTCCAGGTTGCTTGGTTGGCCAAAAAGGGCGTATGCGTTTTTTCCTGAATATATTCAGGAAAAAACGCATACGCCCTTTTTGGCCAAGGGCATCATTGTCAACGTTTTGCCGCTTTTCATGTGCTTTAAAGGCGATTCGTATCTACCTCCTGAAATCTGTTTCGTGCAATTCTGCCTTGATTTCAAATCCTCTTCTTTGCCTTCCCTCAATATATTTGTGGACGAGAGTTATCATTTATAACTCTGCAGGTTTGTGAATTGCAGTGCCCTGAACCTCCATTTTACAACTCGCTTTTTTGGGAGCTGGCCGCAAAAGCGCAGGATGGCTTCAGGCCCTGTTCTGGTTCCGGGGGGCAGGCTGAGCCTGTGGTTAATTCTTCTTCCTGATGGGAAAATAGAGTGACCTGTGCCTGTCCCGACACCAAGAGCTAGTCTCTCGTTGGTTCCCCGTCTTCCCGTTCATCCTCAGGACAAATTGCAACCTGTACGGAACAGGAGGTTAAAGGTGCTGATGCTCCAAGTAGGGAGATTGCTAGTAAAGTGGCTGGAATGGCGAACCCGGGCACAAGGAGATGAGAAATGAGGTGCGTTTTAGAAACCTTTCCCCATCACACGGTGTACCATCTTCTGGGTTTCTCATGCATGTTTTCGATGTAGGAAGATGCCCTTGAAGCTGGAGATTTGGGACCCATGCAATGGGTACCACGCAGTATTCCTTTAAAGGGTCTGCGTTTGCTCACCCAACCTCACCAAACCTCTCAGCCCCAAGAGTGTCCACCCTTATGTCTCATCCAGCTGTGCGTCTAGATATGGTCAATCCAGGTTGCATCACAGCCCCTGAACTCATTGTGTAAGAATTTCTATCTCTTTCACTGTCGTTGTTTCATGGGTTTTTCAAAGTAATTTATTTTCATAATGGGGTTTAGCTGCTTTTCACGGCTGTGTTTATGCCGCTTTCCACCCACTTGACACACTAACAGAGAGATATCAATACATAGGCTTTAAGATTATTACTAGTCAGATATATTCTTGTGCGGTGAATAGGGCGTGTTGAGTCCAGTTCTCTGAGCAAGGAGTAGGTCTTGTCTACTACATATTGGGTTTATGGAACGGTATCTGAGCTAATTTGATACCCTTGTTTTATGTATCACCCCACCTCACCTTTCCCGTTAAGCAGCCATAGTGTGTTTTCTGCATGTGTGACTCTGTTCTGTTTTGTAATTCAGTTCAAGTGTAACGGTTTTTACATTCCCTCTATCAGTGATACCTTAGGAGAAGTGTCCTTTTCTGTGTGACTTATTTCACTTAGAATCGTCGTACCTAAATCCACTCATCATGCTGCTACTAACCTTATGACATTGATTTCATGGCTGAGTGATATTCCATTGTACATAAGGACCACAACTTCTTTATCCATTTTTCTCTTTCCTTGGATATTTAAGGTGGAATGAAGTGGAGGTCCTTGTCAACAGAGCAGCCCTCAACTTTGGGGTGCTTGTGTCTTGCTGATTTTTCATTTTCCCAATTTATACCCCCATGAGTGGAAGTGCCCTATGCTCTCTAAGCTGTGTTTTTCAGATGTTTCAGGACACACCGTGCACTTCTCCAGAGTGGCTGTTGCCAATTTACATCCCGCCCATCAGCGTAGCAAGGCTCCCATTTCTCCATGGCCTGTCCTGCATTTCTGGTTTTGACACTTTTTTCAGCATGGCCCTTTTGACCGATGGGAAGCGAGACTTCTCTGTAGCGCTGATTTGCCTTTCCAGGTTGCTTGGTTGGCCAAAAAGGGCGTATGCGTTTTTTCCTGAATATATTCAGGAAAAAACGCATACGCCCTTTTTGGCCAAGGGCCTCATTGTCAACGTTTTGCCGCTTTTCATGTGCTTTAAAGGCGATTCGTATCTACCTCCTGAAATCTGTTTCGTGCAATTCTGCCTTGATTTCAAATCCTCTTCTTTGCCTTCCCTCAATATATTTGTGGACGAGAGTTATCATTTATAACTCTGCAGGTTTGTGAATTGCAGTGCCCTGAACCTCCATTTTACAACTCGCTTTTTTGGGAGCTGGCCGCAAAAGCGCAGGATGGCTTCAGGCCCTGTTCTGGTTCCGGGGGGCAGGCTGAGCCTGTGGTTAATTCTTCTTCCTGATGGGAAAATAGAGTGACCTGTGCCTGTCCCGACACCAAGAGCTAGTCTCTCGTTGGTTCCCCGTCTTCCCGTTCATCCTCAGGACAAATTGCAACCTGTACGGAACAGGAGGTTAAAGGTGCTGATGCTCCAACTAGGGAGATTGCTAGTAAAGTGGCTGGAATGGCGAACCCGGGCACAAGGAGATGAGAAATGAGGTGCGTTTTAGAAACCTTTCCCCATCACACGGTGTACCATCTTCTGGGTTTCTCATGCATGTTTTCGATGTAGGAAGATGCCCTTGAAGCTGGAGATTTGGGACCCATGCGATGGGTACCACGCAGTATTCCTTTAAAGGGTCTGCGTTTGCTCACCCAACCTCACCAAACCTCTCAGCCCCAAGAGTGTCCACCCTTATGTCTCATCCAGCTGTGGGTCTAGATATGGTCAATCCAGGTTGCATCACAGCCCCTGAACTCATTGTGTAAGAATTTCTATCTCTTTCACTGTCGTTGTTTCATGGGTTTTTCAAAGTAATTTATTTTCATAATGGGGTTTAGCTGCTTTTCACGGCTGTGTTTATGCCGCTTTCCACCCACTTGACACACTAACAGAGAGATATCAATACATAGGCTTTAAGATTATTACTAGTCAGATATATTCTTGTGCGGTGAATAGGGCGTGTTGAGTCCAGTTCTCTGAGCAAGGAGTAGGTCTTGTCTACTACATATTGGGTTTATGGAACGGTATCTGAGCTAATTTGATACCCTTGTTTTATGTATCACCCCACCTCACCTTTCCCGTTAAGCAGCCATAGTGTGTTTTCTGCATGTGTGACTCTGTTCTGTTTTGTAATTCAGTTCAAGTGTAACGGTTTTTACATTCCCTCCATCAGTGATACCTTAGGAGAAGTGTCCTTTTCTGTGTGACTTATTTCACTTAGAATCGTCGTACCTAAATCCACTCATCATGCTGCTACTAGCCTTATGACATTGATTTCATGGCTGAGTGATATTCCATTGTACATAAGGACCACAACTTCTTTATCCATTTTTCTCTTTCCTTGGATATTTAAGGTGGAATGAAGTGGAGGTCCTTGTCAACAGAGCAGCCCTCAACTTTGGGGTGCTTGTGTCTTGCTGATTTTTCATTTTCCCAATTTATACCCCCATGAGTGGAAGTGCCCTATGCTCTCTAAGCTGTGTTTTTCAGATGTTTCAGGACACACCGTGCACTTCTCCAGAGTGGCTGTTGCCAATTTACATCCCGCCCATCAGCGTAGCAAGGCTCCCATTTCTCCATGGCCTGTCCTGCATTTCTGGTTTTGACACTTTTTTCAGCATGGCCCTTTTGACCGATGGGAAGCGAGACTTCTCTGTAGCGCTGATTTGCCTTTCCAGGTTGCTTGGTTGGCCAAAAAGGGCGTATGCGTTTTTTCCTGAATATATTCAGGAAAAAACGCATACGCCCTTTTTGGCCAAGGGCATCATTGTCAACGTTTTGCCGCTTTTCATGTGCTTTAAAGGCGATTCGTATCTACCTCCTGAAATCTGTTTCGTGCAATTCTGCCTTGATTTCAAATCCTCTTCTTTGCCTTCCCTCAATATATTTGTGGACGAGAGTTATCATTTATAACTCTGCAGGTTTGTGAATTGCAGTGCCCTGAACCTCCATTTTACAACTCGCTTTTTTGGGAGCTGGCCGCAAAAGCGCAGGATGGCTTCAGGCCCTGTTCTGGTTCCGGGGGGCAGGCTGAGCCTGTGGTTAATTCTTCTTCCTGATGGGAAAATAGAGTGACCTGTGCCTGTCCCGACACCAAGAGCTAGTCTCTCGTTGGTTCCCCGTCTTCCCGTTCATCCTCAGGACAAATTGCAACCTGTACGGAACAGGAGGTTAAAGGTGCTGATGCTCCAAGTAGGGAGATTGCTAGTAAAGTGGCTGGAATGGCGAACCCGGGCACAAGGAGATGAGAAATGAGGTGCGTTTTAGAAACCTTTCCCCATCACACGGTGTACCATCTTCTGGGTTTCTCATGCATGTTTTCGATGTAGGAAGATGCCCTTGAAGCTGGAGATTTGGGACCCATGCGATGGGTACCACGCAGTATTCCTTTAAAGGGTCTGCGTTTGCTCACCCAACCTCACCAAACCTCTCAGCCCCAAGAGTGTCCACCCTTATGTCTCATCCAGCTGTGGGTCTAGATATGGTCAATCCAGGTTGCATCACAGCCCCTGAACTCATTGTGTAAGAATTTCTATCTCTTTCACTGTCGTTGTTTCATGGGTTTTTCAAAGTAATTTATTTTCATAATGGGGTTTAGCTGCTTTTCACGGCTGTGTTTATGCCGCTTTCCACCCACTTGACACACTAACAGAGAGATATCAATACATAGGCTTTAAGATTATTACTAGTCAGATATATTCTTGTGCGGTGAATAGGGCGTGTTGAGTCCAGTTCTCTGAGCAAGGAGTAGGTCTTGTCTACTACATATTGGGTTTATGGAACGGTATCTGAGCTAATTTGATACCCTTGTTTTATGTATCACCCCACCTCACCTTTCCCGTTAAGCAGCCATAGTGTGTTTTCTGCATGTGTGACTCTGTTCTGTTTTGTAATTCAGTTCAAGTGTAACGGTTTTTACATTCCCTCTATCAGTGATACCTTATGAGAAGTGTCCTTTTCTGTGTGACTTATTTCACTTAGAATCGTCGTACCTAAATCCACTCATCATGCTGCTACTAACCTTATGACATTGATTTCATGGCTGAGTGATATTCCATTGTACATAAGGACCACAACTTCTTTATCCATTTTTCTCTTTCCTGGGATATTTAAGGTGGAATGAAGTGGAGGTCCTTGTCAACAGAGCAGCCCTCAACTTTGGGGTGCTTGTGTCTTGCTGATTTTTCATTTTCCCAATTTATACCCCCATGAGTGGAAGTGCCCTATGCTCTCTAAGCTGTGTTTTTCAGATGTTTCAGGACACACCGTGCACTTCTCCAGAGTGGCTGTTGCCAATTTACATCCCGCCCATCAGCGTAGCAAGGCTCCCATTTCTCCATGGCCTGTCCTGCATTTCTGGTTTTGACACTTTTTTCAGCATGGCCCTTTTGACCGATGGGAAGCGAGACTTCTCTGTAGCGCTGATTTGCCTTTCCAGGTTGCTTGGTTGGCCAAAAAGGGCGTATGCGTTTTTTCCTGAATATATTCAGGAAAAAACGCATACGCCCTTTTTGGCCAAGGGCATCATTGTCAACGTTTTGCCGCTTTTCATGTGCTTTAAAGGCGATTCGTATCTACCTCCTGAAATCTGTTTCGTGCAATTCTGCCTTGATTTCAAATCCTCTTCTTTGCCTTCCCTCAATATATTTGTGGACGAGAGTTATCATTTATAACTCTGCAGGTTTGTGAATTGCAGTGCCCTGAACCTCCATTTTACAACTCGCTTTTTTGGGAGCTGGCCGCAAAAGCGCAGGATGGCTTCAGGCCCTGTTCTGGTTCCGGGGGGCAGGCTGAGCCTGTGGTTAATTCTTCTTCCTGATGGGAAAATAGAGTGACCTGTGCCTGTCCCGACACCAAGAGCTAGTCTCTCGTTGGTTCCCCGTCTTCCCGTTCATCCTCAGGACAAATTGCAACCTGTACGGAACAGGAGGTTAAAGGTGCTGATGCTCCAAGTAGGGAGATTGCTAGTAAAGTGGCTGGAATGGCGAACCCGGGCACAAGGAGATGAGAAATGAGGTGCGTTTTAGAAACCTTTCCCCATCACACGGTGTACCATCTTCTGGGTTTCTCATGCATGTTTTCGATGTAGGAAGATGCCCTTGAAGCTGGAGATTTGGGACCCATGCGATGGGTACCACGCAGTATTCCTTTAAAGGGTCTGCGTTTGCTCACCCAACCTCACCAAACCTCTCAGCCCCAAGAGTGTCCACCCTTATGTCTCATCCAGCTGTGGGTCTAGATATGGTCAATCCAGGTTGCATCACAGCCCCTGAACTCATTGTGTAAGAATTTCTATCTCTTTCACTGTCGTTGTTTCATGGGTTTTTCAAAGTAATTTATTTTCATAATGGGGTTTAGCTGCTTTTCACGGCTGTGTTTATGCCGCTTTCCACCCACTTGACACACTAACAGAGAGATATCAATACATAGGCTTTAAGATTATTACTAGTCAGATATATTCTTGTGCGGTGAATAGGGCGTGTTGAGTCCAGTTCTCTGAGCAAGGAGTAGGTCTTGTCTACTACATATTGGGTTTATGGAACGGTATCTGAGCTAATTTGATACCCTTGTTTTATGTATCACCCCACCTCACCTTTCCCGTTAAGCAGCCATAGTGTGTTTTCTGCATGTGTGACTCTGTTCTGTTTTGTAATTCAGTTCAAGTGTAACGGTTTTTACATTCCCTCCATCAGTGATACCTTATGAGAAGTGTCCTTTTCTGTGTGACTTATTTCACTTAGAATCGTCGTACCTAAATCCACTCATCATGCTGCTACTAGCCTTATGACATTGATTTCATGGCTGAGTGATATTCCATTGTACATAAGGACCACAACTTCTTTATCCATTTTTCTCTTTCCTGGGATATTTAAGGTGGAATGAAGTGGAGGTCCTTGTCAACAGAGCAGCCCTCAACTTTGGGGTGCTTGTGTCTTGCTGATTTTTCATTTTCCCAATTTATACCCCCATGAGTGGAAGTGCCCTATGCTCTCTAAGCTGTGTTTTTCAGATGTTTCAGGACACACCGTGCACTTCTCCAGAGTGGCTGTTGCCAATTTACATCCCGCCCATCAGCGTAGCAAGGCTCCCATTTCTCCATGGCCTGTCCTGCATTTCTGGTTTTGACACTTTTTTCAGCATGGCCCTTTTGACCGATGGGAAGCGAGACTTCTCTGTAGCGCTGATTTGCCTTTCCAGGTTGCTTGGTTGGCCAAAAAGGGCGTATGCGTTTTTTCCTGAATATATTCAGGAAAAAACGCATACGCCCTTTTTGGCCAAGGGCATCATTGTCAACGTTTTGCCGCTTTTCATGTGCTTTAAAGGCGATTCGTATCTACCTCCTGAAATCTGTTTCGTGCAATTCTGCCTTGATTTCAAATCCTCTTCTTTGCCTTCCCTCAATATATTTGTGGACGAGAGTTATCATTTATAACTCTGCAGGTTTGTGAATTGCAGTGCCCTGAACCTCCATTTTACAACTCGCTTTTTTGGGAGCTGGCCGCAAAAGCGCAGGATGGCTTCAGGCCCTGTTCTGGTTCCGGGGGGCAGGCTGAGCCTGTGGTTAATTCTTCTTCCTGATGGGAAAATAGAGTGACCTGTGCCTGTCCCGACACCAAGAGCTAGTCTCTCGTTGGTTCCCCGTCTTCCCGTTCATCCTCAGGACAAATTGCAACCTGTACGGAACAGGAGGTTAAAGGTGCTGATGCTCCAAGTAGGGAGATTGCTAGTAAAGTGGCTGGAATGGCGAACCCGGGCACAAGGAGATGAGAAATGAGGTGCGTTTTAGAAACCTTTCCCCATCACACGGTGTACCATCTTCTGGGTTTCTCATGCATGTTTTCGATGTAGGAAGATGCCCTTGAAGCTGGAGATTTGGGACCCATGCGATGGGTACCACGCAGTATTCCTTTAAAGGGTCTGCGTTTGCTCACCCAACCTCACCAAACCTCTCAGCCCCAAGAGTGTCCACCCTTATGTCTCATCCAGCTGTGGGTCTAGATATGGTCAATCCAGGTTGCATCACAGCCCCTGAACTCATTGTGTAAGAATTTCTATCTCTTTCACTGTCGTTGTTTCATGGGTTTTTCAAAGTAATTTATTTTCATAATGGGGTTTAGCTGCTTTTCACGGCTGTGTTTATGCCGCTTTCCACCCACTTGACACACTAACAGAGAGATATCAATACATAGGCTTTAAGATTATTACTAGTCAGATATATTCTTGTGCGGTGAATAGGGCGTGTTGAGTCCAGTTCTCTGAGCAAGGAGTAGGTCTTGTCTACTACATATTGGGTTTATGGAACGGTATCTGAGCTAATTTGATACCCTTGTTTTATGTATCACCCCACCTCACCTTTCCCGTTAAGCAGCCATAGTGTGTTTTCTGCATGTGTGACTCTGTTCTGTTTTGTAATTCAGTTCAAGTGTAACGGTTTTTACATTCCCTCCATCAGTGATACCTTATGAGAAGTGTCCTTTTCTGTGTGACTTATTTCACTTAGAATCGTCGTACCTAAATCCACTCATCATGCTGCTACTAGCCTTATGACATTGATTTCATGGCTGAGTGATATTCCATTGTACATAAGGACCACAACTTCTTTATCCATTTTTCTCTTTCCTTGGATATTTAAGGTGGAATGAAGTGGAGGTCCTTGTCAACAGAGCAGCCCTCAACTTTGGGGTGCTTGTGTCTTGCTGATTTTTCATTTTCCCAATTTATACCCCCATGAGTGGAAGTGCCCTATGCTCTCTAAGCTGTGTTTTTCAGATGTTTCAGGACACACCGTGCACTTCTCCAGAGTGGCTGTTGCCAATTTACATCCCGCCCATCAGCGTAGCAAGGCTCCCATTTCTCCATGGCCTGTCCTGCATTTCTGGTTTTGACACTTTTTTCAGCATGGCCCTTTTGACCGATGGGAAGCGAGACTTCTCTGTAGCGCTGATTTGCCTTTCCAGGTTGCTTGGTTGGCCAAAAAGGGCGTATGCGTTTTTTCCTGAATATATTCAGGAAAAAACGCATACGCCCTTTTTGGCCAAGGGCATCATTGTCAACGTTTTGCCGCTTTTCATGTGCTTTAAAGGCGATTCGTATCTACCTCCTGAAATCTGTTTCGTGCAATTCTGCCTTGATTTCAAATCCTCTTCTTTGCCTTCCCTCAATATATTTGTGGACGAGAGTTATCATTTATAACTCTGCAGGTTTGTGAATTGCAGTGCCCTGAACCTCCATTTTACAACTCGCTTTTTTGGGAGCTGGCCGCAAAAGCGCAGGATGGCTTCAGGCCCTGTTCTGGTTCCGGGGGGCAGGCTGAGCCTGTGGTTAATTCTTCTTCCTGATGGGAAAATAGAGTGACCTGTGCCTGTCCCGACACCAAGAGCTAGTCTCTCGTTGGTTCCCCGTCTTCCCGTTCATCCTCAGGACAAATTGCAACCTGTACGGAACAGGAGGTTAAAGGTGCTGATGCTCCAAGTAGGGAGATTGCTAGTAAAGTGGCTGGAATGGCGAACCCGGGCACAAGGAGATGAGAAATGAGGTGCGTTTTAGAAACCTTTCCCCATCACACGGTGTACCATCTTCTGGGTTTCTCATGCATGTTTTCGATGTAGGAAGATGCCCTTGAAGCTGGAGATTTGGGACCCATGCGATGGGTACCACGCAGTATTCCTTTAAAGGGTCTGCGTTTGCTCACCCAACCTCACCAAACCTCTCAGCCCCAAGAGTGTCCACCCTTATGTCTCATCCAGCTGTGGGTCTAGATATGGTCAATCCAGGTTGCATCACAGCCCCTGAACTCATTGTGTAAGAATTTCTATCTCTTTCACTGTCGTTGTTTCATGGGTTTTTCAAAGTAATTTATTTTCATAATGGGGTTTAGCTGCTTTTCACGGCTGTGTTTATGCCGCTTTCCACCCACTTGACACACTAACAGAGAGATATCAATACATAGGCTTTAAGATTATTACTAGTCAGATATATTCTTGTGCGGTGAATAGGGCGTGTTGAGTCCAGTTCTCTGAGCAAGGAGTAGGTCTTGTCTACTACATATTGGGTTTATGGAACGGTATCTGAGCTAATTTGATACCCTTGTTTTATGTATCACCCCACCTCACCTTTCCCGTTAAGCAGCCATAGTGTGTTTTCTGCATGTGTGACTCTGTTCTGTTTTGTAATTCAGTTCAAGTGTAACGGTTTTTACATTCCCTCTATCAGTGATACCTTAGGAGAAGTGTCCTTTTCTGTGTGACTTATTTCACTTAGAATCGTCGTACCTAAATCCACTCATCATGCTGCTACTAACCTTATGACATTGATTTCATGGCTGAGTGATATTCCATTGTACATAAGGACCACAACTTCTTTATCCATTTTTCTCTTTCCTGGGATATTTAAGGTGGAATGAAGTGGAGGTCCTTGTCAACAGAGCAGCCCTCAACTTTGGGGTGCTTGTGTCTTGCTGATTTTTCATTTTCCCAATTTATACCCCCATGAGTGGAAGTGCCCTATGCTCTCTAAGCTGTGTTTTTCAGATGTTTCAGGACACACCGTACACTTCTCCAGAGTGGCTGTTGGCAATTTACATCCCGCCCATCAGCGTAGCAAGGCTCCCATTTCTCCATGGCCTGTCCTGCATTTCTGGTTTTGACACTTTTTTCAGCATGGCCCTTTTGACCGATGGGAAGCGAGACTTCTCTGTAGCGCTGATTTGCCTTTCCAGGTTGCTTGGTTGGCCAAAAAGGGCGTATGCGTTTTTTCCTGAATATATTCAGGAAAAAACGCATACGCCCTTTTTGGCCAAGGGCATCATTGTCAACGTTTTGCCGCTTTTCATGTGCTTTAAAGGCGATTCGTATCTACCTCCTGAAATCTGTTTCGTGCAATTCTGCCTTGATTTCAAATCCTCTTCTTTGCCTTCCCTCAATATATTTGTGGACGAGAGTTATCATTTATAACTCTGCAGGTTTGTGAATTGCAGTGCCCTGAACCTCCATTTTACAACTCGCTTTTTTGGGAGCTGGCCGCAAAAGCGCAGGATGGCTTCAGGCCCTGTTCTGGTTCCGGGGGGCAGGCTGAGCCTGTGGTTAATTCTTCTTCCTGATGGGAAAATAGAGTGACCTGTGCCTGTCCCGACACCAAGAGCTAGTCTCTCGTTGGTTCCCCGTCTTCCCGTTCATCCTCAGGACAAATTGCAACCTGTACGGAACAGGAGGTTAAAGGTGCTGATGCTCCAAGTAGGGAGATTGCTAGTAAAGTGGCTGGAATGGCGAACCCGGGCACAAGGAGATGAGAAATGAGGTGCGTTTTAGAAACCTTTCCCCATCACACGGTGTACCATCTTCTGGGTTTCTCATGCATGTTTTCGATGTAGGAAGATGCCCTTGAAGCTGGAGATTTGGGACCCATGCGATGGGTACCACGCAGTATTCCTTTAAAGGGTCTGCGTTTGCTCACCCAACCTCACCAAACCTCTCAGCCCCAAGAGTGTCCACCCTTATGTCTCATCCAGCTGTGGGTCTAGATATGGTCAATCCAGGTTGCATCACAGCCCCTGAACTCATTGTGTAAGAATTTCTATCTCTTTCACTGTCGTTGTTTCATGGGTTTTTCAAAGTAATTTATTTTCATAATGGGGTTTAGCTGCTTTTCACGGCTGTGTTTATGCCGCTTTCCACCCACTTGACACACTAACAGAGAGATATCAATACATAGGCTTTAAGATTATTACTAGTCAGATATATTCTTGTGCGGTGAATAGGGCGTGTTGAGTCCAGTTCTCTGAGCAAGGAGTAGGTCTTGTCTACTACATATTGGGTTTATGGAACGGTATCTGAGCTAATTTGATACCCTTGTTTTATGTATCACCCCACCTCACCTTTCCCGTTAAGCAGCCATAGTGTGTTTTCTGCATGTGTGACTCTGTTCTGTTTTGTAATTCAGTTCAAGTGTAACGGTTTTTACATTCCCTCTATCAGTGATACCTTAGGAGAAGTGTCCTTTTCTGTGTGACTTATTTCACTTAGAATCGTCGTACCTAAATCCACTCATCATGCTGCTACTAACCTTATGACATTGATTTCATGGCTGAGTGATATTCCATTGTACATAAGGACCACAACTTCTTTATCCATTTTTCTCTTTCCTGGGATATTTAAGGTGGAATGAAGTGGAGGTCCTTGTCAACAGAGCAGCCCTCAACTTTGGGGTGCTTGTGTCTTGCTGATTTTTCATTTTCCCAATTTATACCCCCATGAGTGGAAGTGCCCTATGCTCTCTAAGCTGTGTTTTTCAGATGTTTCAGGACACACCGTACACTTCTCCAGAGTGGCTGTTGGCAATTTACATCCCGCCCATCAGCGTAGCAAGGCTCCCATTTCTCCATGGCCTGTCCTGCATTTCTGGTTTTGACACTTTTTTCAGCATGGCCCTTTTGACCGATGGGAAGCGAGACTTCTCTGTAGCGCTGATTTGCCTTTCCAGGTTGCTTGGTTGGCCAAAAAGGGCGTATGCGTTTTTTCCTGAATATATTCAGGAAAAAACGCATACGCCCTTTTTGGCCAAGGGCATCATTGTCAACGTTTTGCCGCTTTTCATGTGCTTTAAAGGCGATTCGTATCTACCTCCTGAAATCTGTTTCGTGCAATTCTGCCTTGATTTCAAATCCTCTTCTTTGCCTTCCCTCAATATATTTGTGGACGAGAGTTATCATTTATAACTCTGCAGGTTTGTGAATTGCAGTGCCCTGAACCTCCATTTTACAACTCGCTTTTTTGGGAGCTGGCCGCAAAAGCGCAGGATGGCTTCAGGCCCTGTTCTGGTTCCGGGGGGCAGGCTGAGCCTGTGGTTAATTCTTCTTCCTGATGGGAAAATAGAGTGACCTGTGCCTGTCCCGACACCAAGAGCTAGTCTCTCGTTGGTTCCCCGTCTTCCCGTTCATCCTCAGGACAAATTGCAACCTGTACGGAACAGGAGGTTAAAGGTGCTGATGCTCCAAGTAGGGAGATTGCTAGTAAAGTGGCTGGAATGGCGAACCCGGGCACAAGGAGATGAGAAATGAGGTGCGTTTTAGAAACCTTTCCCCATCACACGGTGTACCATCTTCTGGGTTTCTCATGCATGTTTTCGATGTAGGAAGATGCCCTTGAAGCTGGAGATTTGGGACCCATGCGATGGGTACCACGCAGTATTCCTTTAAAGGGTCTGCGTTTGCTCACCCAACCTCACCAAACCTCTCAGCCCCAAGAGTGTCCACCCTTATGTCTCATCCAGCTGTGGGTCTAGATATGGTCAATCCAGGTTGCATCACAGCCCCTGAACTCATTGTGTAAGAATTTCTATCTCTTTCACTGTCGTTGTTTCATGGGTTTTTCAAAGTAATTTATTTTCATAATGGGGTTTAGCTGCTTTTCACGGCTGTGTTTATGCCGCTTTCCACCCACTTGACACACTAACAGAGAGATATCAATACATAGGCTTTAAGATTATTACTAGTCAGATATATTCTTGTGCGGTGAATAGGGCGTGTTGAGTCCAGTTCTCTGAGCAAGGAGTAGGTCTTGTCTACTACATATTGGGTTTATGGAACGGTATCTGAGCTAATTTGATACCCTTGTTTTATGTATCACCCCACCTCACCTTTCCCGTTAAGCAGCCATAGTGTGTTTTCTGCATGTGTGACTCTGTTCTGTTTTGTAATTCAGTTCAAGTGTAACGGTTTTTACATTCCCTCTATCAGTGATACCTTAGGAGAAGTGTCCTTTTCTGTGTGACTTATTTCACTTAGAATCGTCGTACCTAAATCCACTCATCATGCTGCTACTAGCCTTATGACATTGATTTCATGGCTGAGTGATATTCCATTGTACATAAGGACCACAACTTCTTTATCCATTTTTCTCTTTCCTGGGATATTTAAGGTGGAATGAAGTGGAGGTCCTTGTCAACAGAGCAGCCCTCAACTTTGGGGTGCTTGTGTCTTGCTGATTTTTCATTTTCCCAATTTATACCCCCATGAGTGGAAGTGCCCTATGCTCTCTAAGCTGTGTTTTTCAGATGTTTCAGGACACACCGTGCACTTCTCCAGAGTGGCTGTTGCCAATTTACATCCCGCCCATCAGCGTAGCAAGGCTCCCATTTCTCCATGGCCTGTCCTGCATTTCTGGTTTTGACACTTTTTTCAGCATGGCCCTTTTGACCGATGGGAAGCGAGACTTCTCTGTAGCGCTGATTTGCCTTTCCAGGTTGCTTGGTTGGCCAAAAAGGGCGTATGCGTTTTTTCCTGAATATATTCAGGAAAAAACGCATACGCCCTTTTTGGCCAAGGGCATCATTGTCAACGTTTTGCCGCTTTTCATGTGCTTTAAAGGCGATTCGTATCTACCTCCTGAAATCTGTTTCGTGCAATTCTGCCTTGATTTCAAATCCTCTTCTTTGCCTTCCCTCAATATATTTGTGGACGAGAGTTATCATTTATAACTCTGCAGGTTTGTGAATTGCAGTGCCCTGAACCTCCATTTTACAACTCGCTTTTTTGGGAGCTGGCCGCAAAAGCGCAGGATGGCTTCAGGCCCTGTTCTGGTTCCGGGGGGCAGGCTGAGCCTGTGGTTAATTCTTCTTCCTGATGGGAAAATAGAGTGACCTGTGCCTGTCCCGACACCAAGAGCTAGTCTCTCGTTGGTTCCCCGTCTTCCCGTTCATCCTCAGGACAAATTGCAACCTGTACGGAACAGGAGGTTAAAGGTGCTGATGCTCCAAGTAGGGAGATTGCTAGTAAAGTGGCTGGAATGGCGAACCCGGGCACAAGGAGATGAGAAATGAGGTGCGTTTTAGAAACCTTTCCCCATCACACGGTGTACCATCTTCTGGGTTTCTCATGCATGTTTTCGATGTAGGAAGATGCCCTTGAAGCTGGAGATTTGGGACCCATGCGATGGGTACCACGCAGTATTCCTTTAAAGGGTCTGCGTTTGCTCACCCAACCTCACCAAACCTCTCAGCCCCAAGAGTGTCCACCCTTATGTCTCATCCAGCTGTGCGTCTAGATATGGTCAATCCAGGTTGCATCACAGCCCCTGAACTCATTGTGTAAGAATTTCTATCTCTTTCACTGTCGTTGTTTCATGGGTTTTTCAAAGTAATTTATTTTCATAATGGGGTTTAGCTGCTTTTCACGGCTGTGTTTATGCCGCTTTCCACCCACTTGACACACTAACAGAGAGATATCAATACATAGGCTTTAAGATTATTACTAGTCAGATATATTCTTGTGCGGTGAATAGGGCGTGCTGAGTCCAGTTCTCTGAGCAAGGAGTAGGTCTTGTCTACTACATATTGGGTTTATGGAACGGTATCTGAGCTAATTTGATACCCTTGTTTTATGTATCACCCCACCTCACCTTTCCCGTTAAGCAGCCATAGTGTGTTTTCTGCATGTGTGACTCTGTTCTGTTTTGTAATTCAGTTCAAGTGTAACGGTTTTTACATTCCCTCTATCAGTGATACCTTAGGAGAAGTGTCCTTTTCTGTGTGACTTATTTCACTTAGAATCGTCGTACCTAAATCCACTCATCATGCTGCTACTAGCCTTATGACATTGATTTCATGGCTGAGTGATATTGCATTGTACATAAGGACCACAACTTCTTTATCCATTTTTCTCTTTCCTTGGATATTTAAGGTGGAATGAAGTGGAGGTCCTTGTCAACAGAGCAGCCCTCAACTTTGGGGTGCTTGTGTCTTGCTGATTTTTCATTTTCCCAATTTATACCCCCATGAGTGGAAGTGCCCTATGCTCTCTAAGCTGTGTTTTTCAGATGTTTCAGGACACACCGTGCACTTCTCCAGAGTGGCTGTTGCCAATTTACATCCCGCCCATCAGCGTAGCAAGGCTCCCATTTCTCCATGGCCTGTCCTGCATTTCTGGTTTTGACACTTTTTTCAGCATGGCCCTTTTGACCGATGGGAAGCGAGACTTCTCTGTAGCGCTGATTTGCCTTTCCAGGTTGCTTGGTTGGCCAAAAAGGGCGTATGCGTTTTTTCCTGAATATATTCAGGAAAAAACGCATACGCCCTTTTTGGCCAAGGGCATCATTGTCAACGTTTTGCCGCTTTTCATGTGCTTTAAAGGCGATTCGTATCTACCTCCTGAAATCTGTTTCGTGCAATTCTGCCTTGATTTCAAATCCTCTTCTTTGCCTTCCCTCAATATATTTGTGGACGAGAGTTATCATTTATAACTCTGCAGGTTTGTGAATTGCAGTGCCCTGAACCTCCATTTTACAACTCGCTTTTTTGGGAGCTGGCCGCAAAAGCGCAGGATGGCTTCAGGCCCTGTTCTGGTTCCGGGGGGCAGGCTGAGCCTGTGGTTAATTCTTCTTCCTGATGGGAAAATAGAGTGACCTGTGCCTGTCCCGACACCAAGAGCTAGTCTCTCGTTGGTTCCCCGTCTTCCCGTTCATCCTCAGGACAAATTGCAACCTGTACGGAACAGGAGGTTAAAGGTGCTGATGCTCCAAGTAGGGAGATTGCTAGTAAAGTGGCTGGAATGGCGAACCCGGGCACAAGGAGATGAGAAATGAGGTGCGTTTTAGAAACCTTTCCCCATCACACGGTGTACCATCTTCTGGGTTTCTCATGCATGTTTTCGATGTAGGAAGATGCCCTTGAAGCTGGAGATTTGGGACCCATGCGATGGGTACCACGCAGTATTCCTTTAAAGGGTCTGCGTTTGCTCACCCAACCTCACCAAACCTCTCAGCCCCAAGAGTGTCCACCCTTATGTCTCATCCAGCTGTGCGTCTAGATATGGTCAATCCAGGTTGCATCACAGCCCCTGAACTCATTGTGTAAGAATTTCTATCTCTTTCACTGTCGTTGTTTCATGGGTTTTTCAAAGTAATTTATTTTCATAATGGGGTTTAGCTGCTTTTCACGGCTGTGTTTATGCCGCTTTCCACCCACTTGACACACTAACAGAGAGATATCAATACATAGGCTTTAAGATTATTACTAGTCAGATATATTCTTGTGCGGTGAGTAGGGCGTGTTGAGTCCAGTTCTCTGAGCAAGGAGTAGGTCTTGTCTACTACATATTGGGTTTATGGAACGGTATCTGAGCTAATTTGATACCCTTGTTTTATGTATCACCCCACCTCACCTTTCCCGTTAAGCAGCCATAGTGTGTTTTCTGCATGTGTGACTCTGTTCTGTTTTGTAATTCAGTTCAAGTGTAACGGTTTTTACATTCCCTCTATCAGTGATACCTTAGGAGAAGTGTCCTTTTCTGTGTGACTTATTTCACTTAGAATCGTCGTACCTAAATCCACTCATCATGCTGCTACTAACCTTATGACATTGATTTCATGGCTGAGTGATATTCCATTGTACATAAGGACCACAACTTCTTTATCCATTTTTCTCTTTCCTTGGATATTTAAGGTGGAATGAAGTGGAGGTCCTTGTCAACAGAGCAGCCCTCAACTTTGGGGTGCTTGTGTCTTGCTGATTTTTCATTTTCCCAATTTATACCCCCATGAGTGGAAGTGCCCTATGCTCTCTAAGCTGTGTTTTTCAGATGTTTCAGGACACACCGTGCACTTCTCCAGAGTGGCTGTTGGCAATTTACATCCCGCCCATCAGCGTAGCAAGGCTCCCATTTCTCCATGGCCTGTCCTGCATTTCTGGTTTTGACACTTTTTTCAGCATGGCCCTTTTGACCGATGGGAAGCGAGACTTCTCTGTAGCGCTGATTTGCCTTTCCAGGTTGCTTGGTTGGCCAAAAAGGGCGTATGCGTTTTTTCCTGAATATATTCAGGAAAAAACGCATACGCCCTTTCTGGCCAAGGGCCTCATTGTCAACGTTTTGCCGCTTTTCATGTGCTTTAAAGGCGATTCGTATCTACCTCCTGAAATCTGTTTCGTGCAATTCTGCCTTGATTTCAAATCCTCTTCTTTGCCTTCCCTCAATATATTTGTGGACGAGAGTTATCATTTATAACTCTGCAGGTTTGTGAATTGCAGTGCCCTGAACCTCCATTTTACAACTCGCTTTTTTGGGAGCTGGCCGCAAAAGCGCAGGATGGCTTCAGGCCCTGTTCTGGTTCCGGGGGGCAGGCTGAGCCTGTGGTTAATTCTTCTTCCTGATGGGAAAATAGAGTGACCTGTGCCTGTCCCGACACCAAGAGCTAGTCTCTCGTTGGTTCCCCGTCTTCCCGTTCATCCTCAGGACAAATTGCAACCTGTACGGAACAGGAGGTTAAAGGTGCTGATGCTCCAAGTAGGGAGATTGCTAGTAAAGTGGCTGGAATGGCGAACCCGGGCACAAGGAGATGAGAAATGAGGTGCGTTTTAGAAACCTTTCCCCATCACACGGTGTACCATCTTCTGGGTTTCTCATGCATGTTTTCGATGTAGGAAGATGCCCTTGAAGCTGGAGATTTGGGACCCATGCGATGGGTACCACGCAGTATTCCTTTAAAGGGTCTGCGTTTGCTCACCCAACCTCACCAAACCTCTCAGCCCCAAGAGTGTCCACCCTTATGTCTCATCCAGCTGTGGGTCTAGATATGGTCAATCCAGGTTGCATCACAGCCCCTGAACTCATTGTGTAAGAATTTCTATCTCTTTCACTGTCGTTGTTTCATGGGTTTTTCAAAGTAATTTATTTTCATAATGGGGTTTAGCTGCTTTTCACGGCTGTGTTTATGCCGCTTTCCACCCACTTGACACACTAACAGAGAGATATCAATACATAGGCTTTAAGATTATTACTAGTCAGATATATTCTTGTGCGGTGAATAGGGCGTGTTGAGTCCAGTTCTCTGAGCAAGGAGTAGGTCTTGTCTACTACATATTGGGTTTATGGAACGGTATCTGAGCTAATTTGATACCCTTGTTTTATGTATCACCCCACCTCACCTTTCCCGTTAAGCAGCCATAGTGTGTTTTCTGCATGTGTGACTCTGTTCTGTTTTGTAATTCAGTTCAAGTGTAACGGTTTTTACATTCCCTCTATCAGTGATACCTTAGGAGAAGTGTCCTTTTCTGTGTGACTTATTTCACTTAGAATCATCGTACCTAAATCCACTCATCATGCTGCTACTAACCTTATGACATTGATTTCATGGCTGAGTGATATTCCATTGTACATAAGGACCACAACTTCTTTATCCATTTTTCTCTTTCCTGGGATATTTAAGGTGGAATGAAGTGGAGGTCCTTGTCAACAGAGCAGCCCTCAACTTTGGGGTGCTTGTGTCTTGCTGATTTTTCATTTTCCCAATTTATACCCCCATGAGTGGAAGTGCCCTATGCTCTCTAAGCTGTGTTTTTCAGATGTTTCAGGACACACCGTGCACTTCTCCAGAGTGGCTGTTGCCAATTTACATCCCGCCCATCAGCGTAGCAAGGCTCCCATTTCTCCATGGCCTGTCCTGCATTTCTGGTTTTGACACTTTTTTCAGCATGGCCCTTTTGACCGATGGGAAGCGAGACTTCTCTGTAGCGCTGATTTGCCTTTCCAGGTTGCTTGGTTGGCCAAAAAGGGCGTATGCGTTTTTTCCTGAATATATTCAGGAAAAAACGCATACGCCCTTTCTGGCCAAGGGCCTCATTGTCAACGTTTTGCCGCTTTTCATGTGCTTTAAAGGCGATTCGTATCTACCTCCTGAAATCTGTTTCCTGCAATTCTGCCTTGATTTCAAATCCTCTTCTTTGCCTTCCCTCAATATATTTGTGGACGAGAGTTATCATTTATAACTCTGCAGGTTTGTGAATTGCAGTGCCCTGAACCTCCATTTTACAACTCGCTTTTTTGGGAGCTGGCCGCAAAAGCGCAGGATGGCTTCAGGCCCTGTTCTGGTTCCGGGGGGCAGGCTGAGCCTGTGGTTAATTCTTCTTCCTGATGGGAAAATAGAGTGACCTGTGCCTGTCCCGACACCAAGAGCTAGTCTCTCGTTGGTTCCCCGTCTTCCCGTTCATCCTCAGGACAAATTGCAACCTGTACGGAACAGGAGGTTAAAGGTGCTGATGCTCCAAGTAGGGAGATTGCTAGTAAAGTGGCTGGAATGGCGAACCCGGGCACAAGGAGATGAGAAATGAGGTGCGTTTTAGAAACCTTTCCCCATCACACGGTGTACCATCTTCTGGGTTTCTCATGCATGTTTTCGATGTAGGAAGATGCCCTTGAAGCTGGAGATTTGGGACCCATGCGATGGGTACCACGCAGTATTCCTTTAAAGGGTCTGCGTTTGCTCACCCAACCTCACCAAACCTCTCAGCCCCAAGAGTGTCCACCCTTATGTCTCATCCAGCTGTGGGTCTAGATATGGTCAATCCAGGTTGCATCACAGCCCCTGAACTCATTGTGTAAGAATTTCTATCTCTTTCACTGTCGTTGTTTCATGGGTTTTTCAAAGTAATTTATTTTCATAATGGGGTTTAGCTGCTTTTCACGGCTGTGTTTATGCCGCTTTCCACCCACTTGACACACTAACAGAGAGATATCAATACATAGGCTTTAAGATTATTACTAGTCAGATATATTCTTGTGCGGTGAATAGGGCGTGTTGAGTCCAGTTCTCTGAGCAAGGAGTAGGTCTTGTCTACTACATATTGGGTTTATGGAACGGTATCTGAGCTAATTTGATACCCTTGTTTTATGTATCACCCCACCTCACCTTTCCCGTTAAGCAGCCATAGTGTGTTTTCTGCATGTGTGACTCTGTTCTGTTTTGTAATTCAGTTCAAGTGTAACGGTTTTTACATTCCCTCCATCAGTGATACCTTAGGAGAAGTGTCCTTTTCTGTGTGACTTATTTCACTTAGAATCGTCGTACCTAAATCCACTCATCATGCTGCTACTAACCTTATGACATTGATTTCATGGCTGAGTGATATTCCATTGTACATAAGGACCACAACTTCTTTATCCATTTTTCTCTTTCCTGGGATATTTAAGGTGGAATGAAGTGGAGGTCCTTGTCAACAGAGCAGCCCTCAACTTTGGGGTGCTTGTGTCTTGCTGATTTTTCATTTTCCCAATTTATACCCCCATGAGTGGAAGTGCCCTATGCTCTCTAAGCTGTGTTTTTCAGATGTTTCAGGACACACCGTGCACTTCTCCAGAGTGGCTGTTGCCAATTTACATCCCGCCCATCAGCGTAGCAAGGCTCCCATTTCTCCATGGCCTGTCCTGCATTTCTGGTTTTGACACTTTTTTCAGCATGGCCCTTTTGACCGATGGGAAGCGAGACTTCTCTGTAGCGCTGATTTGCCTTTCCAGGTTGCTTGGTTGGCCAAAAAGGGCGTATGCGTTTTTTCCTGAATATATTCAGGAAAAAACGCATACGCCCTTTCTGGCCAAGGGCCTCATTGTCAACGTTTTGCCGCTTTTCATGTGCTTTAAAGGCGATTCGTATCTACCTCCTGAAATCTGTTTCCTGCAATTCTGCCTTGATTTCAAATCCTCTTCTTTGCCTTCCCTCAATATATTTGTGGACGAGAGTTATCATTTATAACTCTGCAGGTTTGTGAATTGCAGTGCCCTGAACCTCCATTTTACAACTCGCTTTTTTGGGAGCTGGCCGCAAAAGCGCAGGATGGCTTCAGGCCCTGTTCTGGTTCCGGGGGGCAGGCTGAGCCTGTGGTTAATTCTTCTTCCTGATGGGAAAATAGAGTGACCTGTGCCTGTCCCGACACCAAGAGCTAGTCTCTCGTTGGTTCCCCGTCTTCCCGTTCATCCTCAGGACAAATTGCAACCTGTACGGAACAGGAGGTTAAAGGTGCTGATGCTCCAAGTAGGGAGATTGCTAGTAAAGTGGCTGGAATGGCGAACCCGGGCACAAGGAGATGAGAAATGAGGTGCGTTTTAGAAACCTTTCCCCATCACACGGTGTACCATCTTCTGGGTTTCTCATGCATGTTTTCGATGTAGGAAGATGCCCTTGAAGCTGGAGATTTGGGACCCATGCGATGGGTACCACGCAGTATTCCTTTAAAGGGTCTGCGTTTGCTCACCCAACCTCACCAAACCTCTCAGCCCCAAGAGTGTCCACCCTTATGTCTCATCCAGCTGTGGGTCTAGATATGGTCAATCCAGGTTGCATCACAGCCCCTGAACTCATTGTGTAAGAATTTCTATCTCTTTCACTGTCGTTGTTTCATGGGTTTTTCAAAGTAATTTATTTTCATAATGGGGTTTAGCTGCTTTTCACGGCTGTGTTTATGCCGCTTTCCACCCACTTGACACACTAACAGAGAGATATCAATACATAGGCTTTAAGATTATTACTAGTCAGATATATTCTTGTGCGGTGAATAGGGCGTGTTGAGTCCAGTTCTCTGAGCAAGGAGTAGGTCTTGTCTACTACATATTGGGTTTATGGAACGGTATCTGAGCTAATTTGATACCCTTGTTTTATGTATCACCCCACCTCACCTTTCCCGTTAAGCAGCCATAGTGTGTTTTCTGCATGTGTGACTCTGTTCTGTTTTGTAATTCAGTTCAAGTGTAACGGTTTTTACATTCCCTCCATCAGTGATACCTTAGGAGAAGTGTCCTTTTCTGTGTGACTTATTTCACTTAGAATCGTCGTACCTAAATCCACTCATCATGCTGCTACTAACCTTATGACATTGATTTCATGGCTGAGTGATATTCCATTGTACATAAGGACCACAACTTCTTTATCCATTTTTCTCTTTCCTGGGATATTTAAGGTGGAATGAAGTGGAGGTCCTTGTCAACAGAGCAGCCCTCAACTTTGGGGTGCTTGTGTCTTGCTGATTTTTCATTTTCCCAATTTATACCCCCATGAGTGGAAGTGCCCTATGCTCTCTAAGCTGTGTTTTTCAGATGTTTCAGGACACACCGTACACTTCTCCAGAGTGGCTGTTGGCAATTTACATCCCGCCCATCAGCGTAGCAAGGCTCCCATTTCTCCATGGCCTGTCCTGCATTTCTGGTTTTGACACTTTTTTCAGCATGGCCCTTTTGACCGATGGGAAGCGAGACTTCTCTGTAGCGCTGATTTGCCTTTCCAGGTTGCTTGGTTGGCCAAAAAGGGCGTATGCGTTTTTTCCTGAATATATTCAGGAAAAAACACATACGCCCTTTTTGGCCAAGGGCATCATTGTCAACGTTTTGCCGCTTTTCATGTGCTTTAAAGGCGATTCGTATCTACCTCCTGAAATCTGTTTCGTGCAATTCTGCCTTGATTTCAAATCCTCTTCTTTGCCTTCCCTCAATATATTTGTGGACGAGAGTTATCATTTATAACTCTGCAGGTTTGTGAATTGCAGTGCCCTGAACCTCCATTTTACAACTCGCTTTTTTGGGAGCTGGCCGCAAAAGCGCAGGATGGCTTCAGGCCCTGTTCTGGTTCCGGGGGGCAGGCTGAGCCTGTGGTTAATTCTTCTTCCTGATGGGAAAATAGAGTGACCTGTGCCTGTCCCGACACCAAGAGCTAGTCTCTCGTTGGTTCCCCGTCTTCCCGTTCATCCTCAGGACAAATTGCAACCTGTACGGAACAGGAGGTTAAAGGTGCTGATGCTCCAAGTAGGGAGATTGCTAGTAAAGTGGCTGGAATGGCGAACCCGGGCACAAGGAGATGAGAAATGAGGTGCGTTTTAGAAACCTTTCCCCATCACACGGTGTACCATCTTCTGGGTTTCTCATGCATGTTTTCGATGTAGGAAGATGCCCTTGAAGCTGGAGATTTGGGACCCATGCGATGGGTACCACGCAGTATTCCTTTAAAGGGTCTGCGTTTGCTCACCCAACCTCACCAAACCTCTCAGCCCCAAGAGTGTCCACCCTTATGTCTCATCCAGCTGTGGGTCTAGATATGGTCAATCCAGGTTGCATCACAGCCCCTGAACTCATTGTGTAAGAATTTCTATCTCTTTCACTGTTGTTGTTTCATGGGTTTTTCAAAGTAATTTATTTTCATAATGGGGTTTAGCTGCTTTTCACGGCTGTGTTTATGCCGCTTTCCACCCACTTGACACACTAACAAAAAGATATCAATACATAGGTTTTAAGATTATTACTAGTCACATATATTCTTGTGCTGTGAATAGGGCGTGTTGAGTCCAGTTCTCTGAGCAAGGAGTAGGTCTTGTCTATTACATATTGGGTTTATGGAACGGTATCTGAGCTAATTTGATACCCTTGTTTTATGTATCACCCCACCTCACCTTTCCCGTTAAGCAGCCATAGTGTGTTTTCTGCATGTGTGACTCTGTTCTGTTTTGTAATTCAGTTCAAGTGTAACGGTTTTTACATTCCCTCCATCAGTGATACCTTAGGAGAAGTGTCCTTTTCTGTGTGACTTATTTCACTTAGAATCGTCGTACCTAAATCCACTCATCATGCTGCTACTAACCTTATGACATTGATTTCATGGCTGAGTGATATTCCATTGTACATAAGGACCACAACTTCTTTATCCATTTTTCTCTTTCCTGGGATATTTAAGGTGGAATGAAGTGGAGGTCCTTGTCAACAGAGCAGCCCTCAACTTTGGGGTGCTTGTGTCTTGCTGATTTTTCATTTTCCCAATTTATACCCCCATGAGTGGAAGTGCCCTATGCTCTCTAAGCTGTGTTTTTCAGATGTTTCAGGACACACCGTACACTTCTCCAGAGTGGCTGTTGGCAATTTACATCCCGCCCATCAGCGTAGCAAGGCTCCCATTTCTCCATGGCCTGTCCTGCATTTCTGGTTTTGACACTTTTTTCAGCATGGCCCTTTTGACCGATGGGAAGCGAGACTTCTCTGTAGCGCTGATTTGCCTTTCCAGGTTGCTTGGTTGGCCAAAAAGGGCGTATGCGTTTTTTCCTGAATATATTCAGGAAAAAACACATACGCCCTTTTTGGCCAAGGGCATCATTGTCAACGTTTTGCCGCTTTTCATGTGCTTTAAAGGCGATTCGTATCTACCTCCTGAAATCTGTTTCGTGCAATTCTGCCTTGATTTCAAATCCTCTTCTTTGCCTTCCCTCAATATATTTGTGGACGAGAGTTATCATTTATAACTCTGCAGGTTTGTGAATTGCAGTGCCCTGAACCTCCATTTTACAACTCGCTTTTTTGGGAGCTGGCCGCAAAAGCGCAGGATGGCTTCAGGCCCTGTTCTGGTTCCGGGGGGCAGGCTGAGCCTGTGGTTAATTCTTCTTCCTGATGGGAAAATAGAGTGACCTGTGCCTGTCCCGACACCAAGAGCTAGTCTCTCGTTGGTTCCCCGTCTTCCCGTTCATCCTCAGGACAAATTGCAACCTGTACGGAACAGGAGGTTAAAGGTGCTGATGCTCCAAGTAGGGAGATTGCTAGTAAAGTGGCTGGAATGGCGAACCCGGGCACAAGGAGATGAGAAATGAGGTGCGTTTTAGAAACCTTTCCCCATCACACGGTGTACCATCTTCTGGGTTTCTCATGCATGTTTTCGATGTAGGAAGATGCCCTTGAAGCTGGAGATTTGGGACCCATGCGATGGGTACCACGCAGTATTCCTTTAAAGGGTCTGCGTTTGCTCACCCAACCTCACCAAACCTCTCAGCCCCAAGAGTGTCCACCCTTATGTCTCATCCAGCTGTGGGTCTAGATATGGTCAATCCAGGTTGCATCACAGCCCCTGAACTCATTGTGTAAGTATTTCTATCTCTTTCACTGTCGTTGTTTCATGGGTTTTTCAAAGTAATTTATTTTCATAATGGGGTTTAGCTGCTTTTCACGGCTGTGTTTATGCCGCTTTCCACCCACTTGACACACTAACAGAGAGATATCAATACATAGGCTTTAAGATTATTACTAGTCAGATATATTCTTGTGCGGTGAATAGGGCGTGTTGAGTCCAGTTCTCTGAGCAAGGAGTAGGTCTTGTCTACTACATATTGGGTTTATGGAACGGTATCTGAGCTAATTTGATACCCTTGTTTTATGTATCACCCCACCTCACCTTTCCCGTTAAGCAGCCATAGTGTGTTTTCTGCATGTGTGACTCTGTTCTGTTTTGTAATTCAGTTCAAGTGTAACGGTTTTTACATTCCCTCTATCAGTGATACCTTATGAGAAGTGTCCTTTTCTGTGTGACTTATTTCACTTAGAATCGTCGTACCTAAATCCACTCATCATGCTGCTACTAACCTTATGACATTGATTTCATGGCTGAGTGATATTCCATTGTACATAAGGACCACAACTTCTTTATCCATTTTTCTCTTTCCTTGGATATTTAAGGTGGAATGAAGTGGAGGTCCTTGTCAACAGAGCAGCCCTCAACTTTGGGGTGCTTGTGTCTTGCTGATTTTTCATTTTCCCAATTTATACCCCCATGAGTGGAAGTGCCCTATGCTCTCTAAGCTGTGTTTTTCAGATGTTTCAGGACACACCGTGCACTTCTCCAGAGTGGCTGTTGGCAATTTACATCCCGCCCATCAGCGTAGCAAGGCTCCCATTTCTCCATGGCCTGTCCTGCATTTCTGGTTTTGACACTTTTTTCAGCATGGCCCTTTTGACCGATGGGAAGCGAGACTTCTCTGTAGCGCTGATTTGCCTTTCCAGGTTGCTTGGTTGGCCAAAAAGGGCGTATGCGTTTTTTCCTGAATATATTCAGGAAAAAACGCATACGCCCTTTTTGGCCAAGGGCCTCATTGTCAACGTTTTGCCGCTTTTCATGTGCTTTAAAGGCGATTCGTATCTACCTCCTGAAATCTGTTTCGTGCAATTCTGCCTTGATTTCAAATCCTCTTCTTTGCCTTCCCTCAATATATTTGTGGACGAGAGTTATCATTTATAACTCTGCAGGTTTGTGAATTGCAGTGCCCTGAACCTCCATTTTACAACTCGCTTTTTTGGGAGCTGGCCGCAAAAGCGCAGGATGGCTTCAGGCCCTGTTCTGGTTCCGGGGGGCAGGCTGAGCCTGTGGTTAATTCTTCTTCCTGATGGGAAAATAGAGTGACCTGTGCCTGTCCCGACACCAAGAGCTAGTCTCTCGTTGGTTCCCCGTCTTCCCGTTCATCCTCAGGACAAATTGCAACCTGTACGGAACAGGAGGTTAAAGGTGCTGATGCTCCAAGTAGGGAGATTGCTAGTAAAGTGGCTGGAATGGCGAACCCGGGCACAAGGAGATGAGAAATGAGGTGCGTTTTAGAAACCTTTCCCCATCACACGGTGTACCATCTTCTGGGTTTCTCATGCATGTTTTCGATGTAGGAAGATGCCCTTGAAGCTGGAGATTTGGGACCCATGCGATGGGTACCACGCAGTATTCCTTTAAAGGGTCTGCGTTTGCTCACCCAACCTCACCAAACCTCTCAGCCCCAAGAGTGTCCACCCTTATGTCTCATCCAGCTGTGGGTCTAGATATGGTCAATCCAGGTTGCATCACAGCCCCTGAACTCATTGTGTAAGAATTTCTATCTCTTTCACTGTCGTTGTTTCATGGGTTTTTCAAAGTAATTTATTTTCATAATGGGGTTTAGCTGCTTTTCACGGCTGTGTTTATGCCGCTTTCCACCCACTTGACACACTAACAGAGAGATATCAATACATAGGCTTTAAGATTATTACTAGTCAGATATATTCTTGTGCGGTGAATAGGGCGTGTTGAGTCCAGTTCTCTGAGCAAGGAGTAGGTCTTGTCTACTACATATTGGGTTTATGGAACGGTATCTGAGCTAATTTGATACCCTTGTTTTATGTATCACCCCACCTCACCTTTCCCGTTAAGCAGCCATAGTGTGTTTTCTGCATGTGTGACTCTGTTCTGTTTTGTAATTCAGTTCAAGTGTAACGGTTTTTACATTCCCTCTATCAGTGATACCTTAGGAGAAGTGTCCTTTTCTGTGTGACTTATTTCACTTAGAATCGTCGTACCTAAATCCACTCATCATGCTGCTACTAACCTTATGACATTGATTTCATGGCTGAGTGATATTCCATTGTACATAAGGACCACAACTTCTTTATCCATTTTTCTCTTTCCTGGGATATTTAAGGTGGAATGAAGTGGAGGTCCTTGTCAACAGAGCAGCCCTCAACTTTGGGGTGCTTGTGTCTTGCTGATTTTTCATTTTCCCAATTTATACCCCCATGAGTGGAAGTGCCCTATGCTCTCTAAGCTGTGTTTTTCAGATGTTTCAGGACACACCGTGCACTTCTCCAGAGTGGCTGTTGCCAATTTACATCCCGCCCATCAGCGTAGCAAGGCTCCCATTTCTCCATGGCCTGTCCTGCATTTCTGGTTTTGACACTTTTTTCAGCATGGCCCTTTTGACCGATGGGAAGCGAGACTTCTCTGTAGCGCTGATTTGCCTTTCCAGGTTGCTTGGTTGGCCAAAAAGGGCGTATGCGTTTTTTCCTGAATATATTCAGGAAAAAACGCATACGCCCTTTTTGGCCAAGGGCATCATTGTCAACGTTTTGCCGCTTTTCATGTGCTTTAAAGGCGATTCGTATCTACCTCCTGAAATCTGTTTCGTGAAATTCTGCCTTGATTTCAAATCCTCTTCTTTGCCTTCCCTCAATATATTTGTGAACGAGAGTTATCATTTATAACTCTGCAGGTTTGTGAATTGCAGTGCCCTGAACCTCCATTTTACAACTCGCTTTTTTGGGAGCTGGCCGCAAAAGCGCAGGATGGCTTCAGGCCCTGTTCTGGTTCTGGGGGGCAGGCTGAGCCTGTGGTTAATTCTTCTTCCTGATGGGAAAATAGAGTGACCTGTGCCTGTCCCGACACCAAGAGCTAGTCTCTCGTTGGTTCCCCGTCTTCCCGTTCATCCTCAGGACAAATTGCAACCTGTACGGAACAGGAGGTTAAAGGTGCTGATGCTCCAAGTAGGGAGATTGCTAGTAAAGTGGCTGGAATGGCGAACCCGGGCACAAGGAGATGAGAAATGAGGTGCGTTTTAGAAACCTTTCCCCATCACACGGTGTACCATCTTCTGGGTTTCTCATGCATGTTTTCGATGTAGGAAGATGCCCTTGAAGCTGGAGATTTGGGACCCATGCGATGGGTACCACGCAGTATTCCTTTAAAGGGTCTGCGTTTGCTCACCCAACCTCACCAAACCTCTCAGCCCCAAGAGTGTCCACCCTTATGTCTCATCCAGCTGTGGGTCTAGATATGGTCAATCCAGGTTGCATCACAGCCCCTGAACTCATTGTGTAAGAATTTCTATCTCTTTCACTGTCGTTGTTTCATGGGTTTTTCAAAGTAATTTATTTTCATAATGGGGTTTAGCTGCTTTTCACGGCTGTGTTTATGCCGCTTTCCACCCACTTGACACACTAACAGAGAGATATCAATACATAGGCTTTAAGATTATTACTAGTCAGATATATTCTTGTGCGGTGAATAGGGCGTGTTGAGTCCAGTTCTCTGAGCAAGGAGTAGGTCTTGTCTACTACATATTGGGTTTATGGAACGGTATCTGAGCTAATTTGATACCCTTGTTTTATGTATCACCCCACCTCACCTTTCCCGTTAAGCAGCCATAGTGTGTTTTCTGCATGTGTGACTCTGTTCTGTTTTGTAATTCAGTTCAAGTGTAACGGTTTTTACATTCCCTCTATCAGTGATACCTTATGAGAAGTGTCCTTTTCTGTGTGACTTATTTCACTTAGAATCGTCGTACCTAAATCCACTCATCATGCTGCTACTAACCTTATGACATTGATTTCATGGCTGAGTGATATTCCATTGTACATAAGGACCACAACTTCTTTATCCATTTTTCTCTTTCCTGGGATATTTAAGGTGGAATGAAGTGGAGGTCCTTGTCAACAGAGCAGCCCTCAACTTTGGGGTGCTTGTGTCTTGCTGATTTTTCATTTTCCCAATTTATACCCCCATGAGTGGAAGTGCCCTATGCTCTCTAAGCTGTGTTTTTCAGATGTTTCAGGACACACCGTACACTTCTCCAGAGTGGCTGTTGGCAATTTACATCCCGCCCATCAGCGTAGCAAGGCTCCCATTTCTCCATGGCCTGTCCTGCATTTCTGGTTTTGACACTTTTTTCAGCATGGCCCTTTTGACCGATGGGAAGCGAGACTTCTCTGTAGCGCTGATTTGCCTTTCCAGGTTGCTTGGTTGGCCAAAAAGGGCGTATGCGTTTTTTCCTGAATATATTCAGGAAAAAACGCATACGCCCTTTTTGGCCAAGGGCATCATTGTCAACGTTTTGCCGCTTTTCATGTGCTTTAAAGGCGATTCGTATCTACCTCCTGAAATCTGTTTCGTGCAATTCTGCCTTGATTTCAAATCCTCTTCTTTGCCTTCCCTCAATATATTTGTGGACGAGAGTTATCATTTATAACTCTGCAGGTTTGTGAATTGCAGTGCCCTGAACCTCCATTTTACAACTCGCTTTTTTGGGAGCTGGCCGCAAAAGCGCAGGATGGCTTCAGGCCCTGTTCTGGTTCCGGGGGGCAGGCTGAGCCTGTGGTTAATTCTTCTTCCTGATGGGAAAATAGAGTGACCTGTGCCTGTCCCGACACCAAGAGCTAGTCTCTCGTTGGTTCCCCGTCTTCCCGTTCATCCTCAGGACAAATTGCAACCTGTACGGAACAGGAGGTTAAAGGTGCTGATGCTCCAAGTAGGGAGATTGCTAGTAAAGTGGCTGGAATGGCGAACCCGGGCACAAGGAGATGAGAAATGAGGTGCGTTTTAGAAACCTTTCCCCATCACACGGTGTACCATCTTCTGGGTTTCTCATGCATGTTTTCGATGTAGGAAGATGCCCTTGAAGCTGGAGATTTGGGACCCATGCGATGGGTACCACGCAGTATTCCTTTAAAGGGTCTGCATTTGCTCACCCAACCTCACCAAACCTCTCAGCCCCAAGAGTGTCCACCTTTATGTCTCATCCAGCTGTGGGTCTAGATATGGTCAATCCAGGTTGCATCACAGCCCCTGAACTCATTGTGTAAGTATTTCTATCTCTTTCACTGTCGTTGTTTCATGGGTTTTTCAAAGTAATTTATTTTCATAATGGGGTTTAGCTGCTTTTCACGGCTGTGTTTATGCCGCTTTCCACCCACTTGACACACTAACAGAGAGATATCAATACATAGGCTTTAAGATTATTACTAGTCAGATATATTCTTGTGCGGTGAATAGGGCGTGTTGAGTCCAGTTCTCTGAGCAAGGAGTAGGTCTTGTCTACTACATATTGGGTTTATGGAACGGTATCTGAGCTAATTTGATACCCTTGTTTTATGTATCACCCCACCTCACCTTTCCCGTTAAGCAGCCATCGTGTGTTTTCTGCATGTGTGACTCTGTTCTGTTTTGTAATTCAGTTCAAGTGTAACGGTTTTTACATTCCCTCTATCAGTGATACCTTATGAGAAGTGTCCTTTTCTGTGTGACTTATTTCACTTAGAATCGTCGTACCTAAATCCACTCATCATGCTGCTACTAACCTTATGACATTGATTTCATGGCTGAGTGATATTCCATTGTACATAAGGACCACAACTTCTTTATCCATTTTTCTCTTTCCTTGGATATTTAAGGTGGAATGAAGTGGAGGTCCTTGTCAACAGAGCAGCCCTCAACTTTGGGGTGCTTGTGTCTTGCTGATTTTTCATTTTCCCAATTTATACCCCCATGAGTGGAAGTGCCCTATGCTCTCTAAGCTGTGTTTTTCAGATGTTTCAGGACACACCGTGCACTTCTCCAGAGTGGCTGTTGGCAATTTACATCCCGCCCATCAGCGTAGCAAGGCTCCCATTTCTCCATGGCCTGTCCTGCATTTCTGGTTTTGACACTTTTTTCAGCATGGCCCTTTTGACCGATGGGAAGCGAGACTTCTCTGTAGCGCTGATTTGCCTTTCCAGGTTGCTTGGTTGGCCAAAAAGGGCGTATGCGTTTTTTCCTGAATATATTCAGGAAAAAACGCATACGCCCTTTTTGGCCAAGGGCCTCATTGTCAACGTTTTGCCGCTTTTCATGTGCTTTAAAGGCGATTCGTATCTACCTCCTGAAATCTGTTTCGTGCAATTCTGCCTTGATTTCAAATCCTCTTCTTTGCCTTCCCTCAATATATTTGTGGACGAGAGTTATCATTTATAACTCTGCAGGTTTGTGAATTGCAGTGCCCTGAACCTCCATTTTACAACTCGCTTTTTTGGGAGCTGGCCGCAAAAGCGCAGGATGGCTTCAGGCCCTGTTCTGGTTCCGGGGGGCAGGCTGAGCCTGTGGTTAATTCTTCTTCCTGATGGGAAAATAGAGTGACCTGTGCCTGTCCCGACACCAAGAGCTAGTCTCTCGTTGGTTCCCCGTCTTCCCGTTCATCCTCAGGACAAATTGCAACCTGTACGGAACAGGAGGTTAAAGGTGCTGATGCTCCAAGTAGGGAGATTGCTAGTAAAGTGGCTGGAATGGCGAACCCGGGCACAAGGAGATGAGAAATGAGGTGCGTTTTAGAAACCTTTCCCCATCACACGGTGTACCATCTTCTGGGTTTCTCATGCATGTTTTCGATGTAGGAAGATGCCCTTGAAGCTGGAGATTTGGGACCCATGCGATGGGTACCACGCAGTATTCCTTTAAAGGGTCTGCGTTTGCTCACCCAACCTCACCAAACCTCTCAGCCCCAAGAGTGTCCACCCTTATGTCTCATCCAGCTGTGGGTCTAGATATGGTCAATCCAGGTTGCATCACAGCCCCTGAACTCATTGTGTAAGAATTTCTATCTCTTTCACTGTCGTTGTTTCATGGGTTTTTCAAAGTAATTTATTTTCATAATGGGGTTTAGCTGCTTTTCACGGCTGTGTTTATGCCGCTTTCCACCCACTTGACACACTAACAGAGAGATATCAATACATAGGCTTTAAGATTATTACTAGTCAGATATATTCTTGTGCGGTGAATAGGGCGTGTTGAGTCCAGTTCTCTGAGCAAGGAGTAGGTCTTGTCTACTACATATTGGGTTTATGGAACGGTATCTGAGCTAATTTGATACCCTTGTTTTATGTATCACCCCACCTCACCTTTCCCGTTAAGCAGCCATAGTGTGTTTTCTGCATGTGTGACTCTGTTCTGTTTTGTAATTCAGTTCAAGTGTAACGGTTTTTACATTCCCTCTATCAGTGATACCTTAGGAGAAGTGTCCTTTTCTGTGTGACTTATTTCACTTAGAATCGTCGTACCTAAATCCACTCATCATGCTGCTACTAACATTATGACATTGATTTCATGGCTGAGTGATATTCCATTGTACATAAGGACCACAACTTCTTTATCCATTTTTCTCTTTCCTGGGATATTTAAGGTGGAATGAAGTGGAGGTCCTTGTCAACAGAGCAGCCCTCAACTTTGGGGTGCTTGTGTCTTGCTGATTTTTCATTTTCCCAATTTATACCCCCATGAGTGGAAGTGCCCTATGCTCTCTAAGCTGTGTTTTTCAGATGTTTCAGGACACACCGTGCACTTCTCCAGAGTGGCTGTTGCCAATTTACATCCCGCCCATCAGCGTAGCAAGGCTCCCATTTCTCCATGGCCTGTCCTGCATTTCTGGTTTTGACACTTTTTTCAGCATGGCCCTTTTGACCGATGGGAAGCGAGACTTCTCTGTAGCGCTGATTTGCCTTTCCAGGTTGCTTGGTTGGCCAAAAAGGGCGTATGCGTTTTTTCCTGAATATATTCAGGAAAAAACGCATACGCCCTTTTTGGCCAAGGGCCTCATTGTCAACGTTTTGCCGCTTTTCATGTGCTTTAAAGGCGATTCGTATCTACCTCCTGAAATCTGTTTCGTGAAATTCTGCCTTGATTTCAAATCCTCTTCTTTGCCTTCCCTCAATATATTTGTGAACGAGAGTTATCATTTATAACTCTGCAGGTTTGTGAATTGCAGTGCCCTGAACCTCCATTTTACAACTCGCTTTTTTGGGAGCTGGCCGCAAAAGCGCAGGATGGCTTCAGGCCCTGTTCTGGTTCCGGGGGGCAGGCTGAGCCTGTGGTTAATTCTTCTTCCTGATGGGAAAATAGAGTGACCTGTGCCTGTCCCGACACCAAGAGCTAGTCTCTCGTTGGTTCCCCGTCTTCCCGTTCATCCTCAGGACAAATTGCAACCTGTACGGAACAGGAGGTTAAAGGTGCTGATGCTCCAAGTAGGGAGATTGCTAGTAAAGTGGCTGGAATGGCGAACCCGGGCACAAGGAGATGAGAAATGAGGTGCGTTTTAGAAACCTTTCCCCATCACACGGTGTACCATCTTCTGGGTTTCTCATGCATGTTTTCGATGTAGGAAGATGCCCTTGAAGCTGGAGATTTGGGACCCATGCGATGGGTACCACGCAGTATTCCTTTAAAGGGTCTGCGTTTGCTCACCCAACCTCACCAAACCTCTCAGCCCCAAGAGTGTCCACCCTTATGTCTCATCCAGCTGTGGGTCTAGATATGGTCAATCCAGGTTGCATCACAGCCCCTGAACTCATTGTGTAAGAATTTCTATCTCTTTCACTGTCGTTGTTTCATGGGTTTTTCAAAGTAATTTATTTTCATAATGGGGTTTAGCTGCTTTTCACGGCTGTGTTTATGCCGCTTTCCACCCACTTGACACACTAACAGAGAGATATCAATACATAGGCTTTAAGATTATTACTAGTCAGATATATTCTTGTGCGGTGAATAGGGCGTGTTGAGTCCAGTTCTCTGAGCAAGGAGTAGGTCTTGTCTACTACATATTGGGTTTATGGAACGGTATCTGAGCTAATTTGATACCCTTGTTTTATGTATCACCCCACCTCACCTTTCCCGTTAAGCAGCCATAGTGTGTTTTCTGCATGTGTGACTCTGTTCTGTTTTGTAATTCAGTTCAAGTGTAACGGTTTTTACATTCCCTCTATCAGTGATACCTTAGGAGAAGTGTCCTTTTCTGTGTGACTTATTTCACTTAGAATCGTCGTACCTAAATCCACTCATCATGCTGCTACTAACATTATGACATTGATTTCATGGCTGAGTGATATTCCATTGTACATAAGGACCACAACTTCTTTATCCATTTTTCTCTTTCCTGGGATATTTAAGGTGGAATGAAGTGGAGGTCCTTGTCAACAGAGCAGCCCTCAACTTTGGGGTGCTTGTGTCTTGCTGATTTTTCATTTTCCCAATTTATACCCCCATGAGTGGAAGTGCCCTATGCTCTCTAAGCTGTGTTTTTCAGATGTTTCAGGACACACCGTGCACTTCTCCAGAGTGGCTGTTGCCAATTTACATCCCGCCCATCAGCGTAGCAAGGCTCCCATTTCTCCATGGCCTGTCCTGCATTTCTGGTTTTGACACTTTTTTCAGCATGGCCCTTTTGACCGATGGGAAGCGAGACTTCTCTGTAGCGCTGATTTGCCTTTCCAGGTTGCTTGGTTGGCCAAAAAGGGCGTATGCGTTTTTTCCTGAATATATTCAGGAAAAAACGCATACGCCCTTTTTGGCCAAGGGCATCATTGTCAACGTTTTGCCGCTTTTCATGTGCTTTAAAGGCGATTCGTATCTACCTCCTGAAATCTGTTTCGTGAAATTCTGCCTTGATTTCAAATCCTCTTCTTTGCCTTCCCTCAATATATTTGTGAACGAGAGTTATCATTTATAACTCTGCAGGTTTGTGAATTGCAGTGCCCTGAACCTCCATTTTACAACTCGCTTTTTTGGGAGCTGGCCGCAAAAGCGCAGGATGGCTTCAGGCCCTGTTCTGGTTCTGGGGGGCAGGCTGAGCCTGTGGTTAATTCTTCTTCCTGATGGGAAAATAGAGTGACCTGTGCCTGTCCCGACACCAAGAGCTAGTCTCTCGTTGGTTCCCCGTCTTCCCGTTCATCCTCAGGACAAATTGCAACCTGTACGGAACAGGAGGTTAAAGGTGCTGATGCTCCAAGTAGGGAGATTGCTAGTAAAGTGGCTGGAATGGCGAACCCGGGCACAAGGAGATGAGAAATGAGGTGCGTTTTAGAAACCTTTCCCCATCACACGGTGTACCATCTTCTGGGTTTCTCATGCATGTTTTCGATGTAGGAAGATGCCCTTGAAGCTGGAGATTTGGGACCCATGCGATGGGTACCACGCAGTATTCCTTTAAAGGGTCTGCGTTTGCTCACCCAACCTCACCAAACCTCTCAGCCCCAAGAGTGTCCACCCTTATGTCTCATCCAGCTGTGGGTCTAGATATGGTCAATCCAGGTTGCATCACAGCCCCTGAACTCATTGTGTAAGAATTTCTATCTCTTTCACTGTCGTTGTTTCATGGGTTTTTCAAAGTAATTTATTTTCATAATGGGGTTTAGCTGCTTTTCACGGCTGTGTTTATGCCGCTTTCCACCCACTTGACACACTAACAGAGAGATATCAATACATAGGCTTTAAGATTATTACTAGTCAGATATATTCTTGTGCGGTGAATAGGGCGTGTTGAGTCCAGTTCTCTGAGCAAGGAGTAGGTCTTGTCTACTACATATTGGGTTTATGGAACGGTATCTGAGCTAATTTGATACCCTTGTTTTATGTATCACCCCACCTCACCTTTCCCGTTAAGCAGCCATAGTGTGTTTTCTGCATGTGTGACTCTGTTCTGTTTTGTAATTCAGTTCAAGTGTAACGGTTTTTACATTCCCTCTATCAGTGATACCTTATGAGAAGTGTCCTTTTCTGTGTGACTTATTTCACTTAGAATCGTCGTACCTAAATCCACTCATCATGCTGCTACTAACCTTATGACATTGATTTCATGGCTGAGTGATATTCCATTGTACATAAGGACCACAACTTCTTTATCCATTTTTCTCTTTCCTTGGATATTTAAGGTGGAATGAAGTGGAGGTCCTTGTCAACAGAGCAGCCCTCAACTTTGGGGTGCTTGTGTCTTGCTGATTTTTCATTTTCCCAATTTATACCCCCATGAGTGGAAGTGCCCTATGCTCTCTAAGCTGTGTTTTTCAGATGTTTCAGGACACACCGTACACTTCTCCAGAGTGGCTGTTGGCAATTTACATCCCGCCCATCAGCGTAGCAAGGCTCCCATTTCTCCATGGCCTGTCCTGCATTTCTGGTTTTGACACTTTTTTCAGCATGGCCCTTTTGACCGATGGGAAGCGAGACTTCTCTGTAGCGCTGATTTGCCTTTCCAGGTTGCTTGGTTGGCCAAAAAGGGCGTATGCGTTTTTTCCTGAATATATTCAGGAAAAAACGCATACGCCCTTTTTGGCCAAGGGCATCATTGTCAACGTTTTGCCGCTTTTCATGTGCTTTAAAGGCGATTCGTATCTACCTCCTGAAATCTGTTTCGTGCAATTCTGCCTTGATTTCAAATCCTCTTCTTTGCCTTCCCTCAATATATTTGTGGACGAGAGTTATCATTTATAACTCTGCAGGTTTGTGAATTGCAGTGCCCTGAACCTCCATTTTACAACTCGCTTTTTTGGGAGCTGGCCGCAAAAGCGCAGGATGGCTTCAGGCCCTGTTCTGGTTCCGGGGGGCAGGCTGAGCCTGTGGTTAATTCTTCTTCCTGATGGGAAAATAGAGTGACCTGTGCCTGTCCCGACACCAAGAGCTAGTCTCTCGTTGGTTCCCCGTCTTCCCGTTCATCCTCAGGACAAATTGCAACCTGTACGGAACAGGAGGTTAAAGGTGCTGATGCTCCAAGTAGGGAGATTGCTAGTAAAGTGGCTGGAATGGCGAACCCGGGCACAAGGAGATGAGAAATGAGGTGCGTTTTAGAAACCTTTCCCCATCACACGGTGTACCATCTTCTGGGTTTCTCATGCATGTTTTCGATGTAGGAAGATGCCCTTGAAGCTGGAGATTTGGGACCCATGCGATGGGTACCACGCAGTATTCCTTTAAAGGGTCTGCATTTGCTCACCCAACCTCACCAAACCTCTCAGCCCCAAGAGTGTCCACCTTTATGTCTCATCCAGCTGTGGGTCTAGATATGGTCAATCCAGGTTGCATCACAGCCCCTGAACTCATTGTGTAAGTATTTCTATCTCTTTCACTGTCGTTGTTTCATGGGTTTTTCAAAGTAATTTATTTTCATAATGGGGTTTAGCTGCTTTTCACGGCTGTGTTTATGCCGCTTTCCACCCACTTGACACACTAACAGAGAGATATCAATACATAGGCTTTAAGATTATTACTAGTCAGATATATTCTTGTGCGGTGAATAGGGCGTGTTGAGTCCAGTTCTCTGAGCAAGGAGTAGGTCTTGTCTACTACATATTGGGTTTATGGAACGGTATCTGAGCTAATTTGATACCCTTGTTTTATGTATCACCCCACCTCACCTTTCCCGTTAAGCAGCCATCGTGTGTTTTCTGCATGTGTGACTCTGTTCTGTTTTGTAATTCAGTTCAAGTGTAACGGTTTTTACATTCCCTCTATCAGTGATACCTTATGAGAAGTGTCCTTTTCTGTGTGACTTATTTCACTTAGAATCGTCGTACCTAAATCCACTCATCATGCTGCTACTAACCTTATGACATTGATTTCATGGCTGAGTGATATTCCATTGTACATAAGGACCACAACTTCTTTATCCATTTTTCTCTTTCCTTGGATATTTAAGGTGGAATGAAGTGGAGGTCCTTGTCAACAGAGCAGCCCTCAACTTTGGGGTGCTTGTGTCTTGCTGATTTTTCATTTTCCCAATTTATACCCCCATGAGTGGAAGTGCCCTATGCTCTCTAAGCTGTGTTTTTCAGATGTTTCAGGACACACCGTGCACTTCTCCAGAGTGGCTGTTGCCAATTTACATCCCGCCCATCAGCGTAGCAAGGCTCCCATTTCTCCATGGCCTGTCCTGCATTTCTGGTTTTGACACTTTTTTCAGCATGGCCCTTTTGACCGATGGGAAGCGAGACTTCTCTGTAGCGCTGATTTGCCTTTCCAGGTTGCTTGGTTGGCCAAAAAGGGCGTATGCGTTTTTTCCTGAATATATTCAGGAAAAAACGCATACGCCCTTTTTGGCCAAGGGCCTCATTGTCAACGTTTTGCCGCTTTTCATGTGCTTTAAAGGCGATTCGTATCTACCTCCTGAAATCTGTTTCGTGAAATTCTGCCTTGATTTCAAATCCTCTTCTTTGCCTTCCCTCAATATATTTGTGGACGAGAGTTATCATTTATAACTCTGCAGGTTTGTGAATTGCAGTGCCCTGAACCTCCATTTTACAACTCGCTTTTTTGGGAGCTGGCCGCAAAAGCGCAGGATGGCTTCAGGCCCTGTTCTGGTTCCGGGGGGCAGGCTGAGCCTGTGGTTAATTCTTCTTCCTGATGGGAAAATAGAGTGACCTGTGCCTGTCCCGACACCAAGAGCTAGTCTCTCGTTGGTTCCCCGTCTTCCCGTTCATCCTCAGGACAAATTGCAACCTGTACGGAACAGGAGGTTAAAGGTGCTGATGCTCCAAGTAGGGAGATTGCTAGTAAAGTGGCTGGAATGGCGAACCCGGGCACAAGGAGATGAGAAATGAGGTGCGTTTTAGAAACCTTTCCCCATCACACGGTGTACCATCTTCTGGGTTTCTCATGCATGTTTTCGATGTAGGAAGATGCCCTTGAAGCTGGAGATTTGGGACCCATGCGATGGGTACCACGCAGTATTCCTTTAAAGGGTCTGCGTTTGCTCACCCAACCTCACCAAACCTCTCAGCCCCAAGAGTGTCCACCCTTATGTCTCATCCAGCTGTGGGTCTAGATATGGTCAATCCAGGTTGCATCACAGCCCCTGAACTCATTGTGTAAGAATTTCTATCTCTTTCACTGTCGTTGTTTCATGGGTTTTTCAAAGTAATTTATTTTCATAATGGGGTTTAGCTGCTTTTCACGGCTGTGTTTATGCCGCTTTCCACCCACTTGACACACTAACAGAGAGATATCAATACATAGGCTTTAAGATTATTACTAGTCAGATATATTCTTGTGCGGTGAATAGGGCGTGTTGAGTCCAGTTCTCTGAGCAAGGAGTAGGTCTTGTCTACTACATATTGGGTTTATGGAACGGTATCTGAGCTAATTTGATACCCTTGTTTTATGTATCACCCCACCTCACCTTTCCCGTTAAGCAGCCATAGTGTGTTTTCTGCATGTGTGACTCTGTTCTGTTTTGTAATTCAGTTCAAGTGTAACGGTTTTTACATTCCCTCTATCAGTGATACCTTAGGAGAAGTGTCCTTTTCTGTGTGACTTATTTCACTTAGAATCGTCGTACCTAAATCCACTCATCATGCTGCTACTAACATTATGACATTGATTTCATGGCTGAGTGATATTCCATTGTACATAAGGACCACAACTTCTTTATCCATTTTTCTCTTTCCTGGGATATTTAAGGTGGAATGAAGTGGAGGTCCTTGTCAACAGAGCAGCCCTCAACTTTGGGGTGCTTGTGTCTTGCTGATTTTTCATTTTCCCAATTTATACCCCCATGAGTGGAAGTGCCCTATGCTCTCTAAGCTGTGTTTTTCAGATGTTTCAGGACACACCGTGCACTTCTCCAGAGTGGCTGTTGCCAATTTACATCCCGCCCATCAGCGTAGCAAGGCTCCCATTTCTCCATGGCCTGTCCTGCATTTCTGGTTTTGACACTTTTTTCAGCATGGCCCTTTTGACCGATGGGAAGCGAGACTTCTCTGTAGCGCTGATTTGCCTTTCCAGGTTGCTTGGTTGGCCAAAAAGGGCGTATGCGTTTTTTCCTGAATATATTCAGGAAAAAACGCATACGCCCTTTTTGGCCAAGGGCATCATTGTCAACGTTTTGCCGCTTTTCATGTGCTTTAAAGGCGATTCGTATCTACCTCCTGAAATCTGTTTCGTGAAATTCTGCCTTGATTTCAAATCCTCTTCTTTGCCTTCCCTCAATATATTTGTGAACGAGAGTTATCATTTATAACTCTGCAGGTTTGTGAATTGCAGTGCCCTGAACCTCCATTTTACAACTCGCTTTTTTGGGAGCTGGCCGCAAAAGCGCAGGATGGCTTCAGGCCCTGTTCTGGTTCTGGGGGGCAGGCTGAGCCTGTGGTTAATTCTTCTTCCTGATGGGAAAATAGAGTGACCTGTGCCTGTCCCGACACCAAGAGCTAGTCTCTCGTTGGTTCCCCGTCTTCCCGTTCATCCTCAGGACAAATTGCAACCTGTACGGAACAGGAGGTTAAAGGTGCTGATGCTCCAAGTAGGGAGATTGCTAGTAAAGTGGCTGGAATGGCGAACCCGGGCACAAGGAGATGAGAAATGAGGTGCGTTTTAGAAACCTTTCCCCATCACACGGTGTACCATCTTCTGGGTTTCTCATGCATGTTTTCGATGTAGGAAGATGCCCTTGAAGCTGGAGATTTGGGACCCATGCGATGGGTACCACGCAGTATTCCTTTAAAGGGTCTGCGTTTGCTCACCCAACCTCACCAAACCTCTCAGCCCCAAGAGTGTCCACCCTTATGTCTCATCCAGCTGTGGGTCTAGATATGGTCAATCCAGGTTGCATCACAGCCCCTGAACTCATTGTGTAAGAATTTCTATCTCTTTCACTGTCGTTGTTTCATGGGTTTTTCAAAGTAATTTATTTTCATAATGGGGTTTAGCTGCTTTTCACGGCTGTGTTTATGCCGCTTTCCACCCACTTGACACACTAACAGAGAGATATCAATACATAGGCTTTAAGATTATTACTAGTCAGATATATTCTTGTGCGGTGAATAGGGCGTGTTGAGTCCAGTTCTCTGAGCAAGGAGTAGGTCTTGTCTACTACATATTGGGTTTATGGAACGGTATCTGAGCTAATTTGATACCCTTGTTTTATGTATCACCCCACCTCACCTTTCCCGTTAAGCAGCCATAGTGTGTTTTCTGCATGTGTGACTCTGTTCTGTTTTGTAATTCAGTTCAAGTGTAACGGTTTTTACATTCCCTCTATCAGTGATACCTTAGGAGAAGTGTCCTTTTCTGTGTGACTTATTTCACTTAGAATCGTCGTACCTAAATCCACTCATCATGCTGCTACTAACCTTATGACATTGATTTCATGGCTGAGTGATATTCCATTGTACATAAGGACCACAACTTCTTTATCCATTTTTCTCTTTCCTTGGATATTTAAGGTGGAATGAAGTGGAGGTCCTTGTCAACAGAGCAGCCCTCAACTTTGGGGTGCTTGTGTCTTGCTGATTTTTCATTTTCCCAATTTATACCCCCATGAGTGGAAGTGCCCTATGCTCTCTAAGCTGTGTTTTTCAGATGTTTCAGGACACACCGTACACTTCTCCAGAGTGGCTGTTGGCAATTTACATCCCGCCCATCAGCGTAGCAAGGCTCCCATTTCTCCATGGCCTGTCCTGCATTTCTGGTTTTGACACTTTTTTCAGCATGGCCCTTTTGACCGATGGGAAGCGAGACTTCTCTGTAGCGCTGATTTGCCTTTCCAGGTTGCTTGGTTGGCCAAAAAGGGCGTATGCGTTTTTTCCTGAATATATTCAGGAAAAAACGCATACGCCCTTTTTGGCCAAGGGCATCATTGTCAACGTTTTGCCGCTTTTCATGTGCTTTAAAGGCGATTCGTATCTACCTCCTGAAATCTGTTTCGTGCAATTCTGCCTTGATTTCAAATCCTCTTCTTTGCCTTCCCTCAATATATTTGTGGACGAGAGTTATCATTTATAACTCTGCAGGTTTGTGAATTGCAGTGCCCTGAACCTCCATTTTACAACTCGCTTTTTTGGGAGCTGGCCGCAAAAGCGCAGGATGGCTTCAGGCCCTGTTCTGGTTCCGGGGGGCAGGCTGAGCCTGTGGTTAATTCTTCTTCCTGATGGGAAAATAGAGTGACCTGTGCCTGTCCCGACACCAAGAGCTAGTCTCTCGTTGGTTCCCCGTCTTCCCGTTCATCCTCAGGACAAATTGCAACCTGTACGGAACAGGAGGTTAAAGGTGCTGATGCTCCAAGTAGGGAGATTGCTAGTAAAGTGGCTGGAATGGCGAACCCGGGCACAAGGAGATGAGAAATGAGGTGCGTTTTAGAAACCTTTCCCCATCACACGGTGTACCATCTTCTGGGTTTCTCATGCATGTTTTCGATGTAGGAAGATGCCCTTGAAGCTGGAGATTTGGGACCCATGCGATGGGTACCACGCAGTATTCCTTTAAAGGGTCTGCGTTTGCTCACCCAACCTCACCAAACCTCTCAGCCCCAAGAGTGTCCACCCTTATGTCTCATCCAGCTGTGGGTCTAGATATGGTCAATCCAGGTTGCATCACAGCCCCTGAACTCATTGTGTAAGAATTTCTATCTCTTTCACTGTCGTTGTTTCATGGGTTTTTCAAAGTAATTTATTTTCATAATGGGGTTTAGCTGCTTTTCACGGCTGTGTTTATGCCGCTTTCCACCCACTTGACACACTAACAGAGAGATATCAATACATAGGCTTTAAGATTATTACTAGTCAGATATATTCTTGTGCGGTGAATAGGGCGTGTTGAGTCCAGTTCTCTGAGCAAGGAGTAGGTCTTGTCTACTACATATTGGGTTTATGGAACGGTATCTGAGCTAATTTGATACCCTTGTTTTATGTATCACCCCACCTCACCTTTCCCGTTAAGCAGCCATCGTGTGTTTTCTGCATGTGTGACTCTGTTCTGTTTTGTAATTCAGTTCAAGTGTAACGGTTTTTACATTCCCTCTATCAGTGATACCTTAGGAGAAGTGTCCTTTTCTGTGTGACTTATTTCACTTAGAATCGTCGTACCTAAATCCACTCATCATGCTGCTACTAACCTTATGACATTGATTTCATGGCTGAGTGATATTCCATTGTACATAAGGACCACAACTTCTTTATCCATTTTTCTCTTTCCTTGGATATTTAAGGTGGAATGAAGTGGAGGTCCTTGTCAACAGAGCAGCCCTCAACTTTGGGGTGCTTGTGTCTTGCTGATTTTTCATTTTCCCAATTTATACCCCCATGAGTGGAAGTGCCCTATGCTCTCTAAGCTGTGTTTTTCAGATGTTTCAGGACACACCGTGCACTTCTCCAGAGTGGCTGTTGCCAATTTACATCCCGCCCATCAGCGTAGCAAGGCTCCCATTTCTCCATGGCCTGTCCTGCATTTCTGGTTTTGACACTTTTTTCAGCATGGCCCTTTTGACCGATGGGAAGCGAGACTTCTCTGTAGCGCTGATTTGCCTTTCCAGGTTGCTTGGTTGGCCAAAAAGGGCGTATGCGTTTTTTCCTGAATATATTCAGGAAAAAACGCATACGCCCTTTTTGGCCAAGGGCCTCATTGTCAACGTTTTGCCGCTTTTCATGTGCTTTAAAGGCGATTCGTATCTACCTCCTGAAATCTGTTTCGTGCAATTCTGCCTTGATTTCAAATCCTCTTCTTTGCCTTCCCTCAATATATTTGTGGACGAGAGTTATCATTTATAACTCTGCAGGTTTGTGAATTGCAGTGCCCTGAACCTCCATTTTACAACTCGCTTTTTTGGGAGCTGGCCGCAAAAGCGCAGGATGGCTTCAGGCCCTGTTCTGGTTCCGGGGGGCAGGCTGAGCCTGTGGTTAATTCTTCTTCCTGATGGGAAAATAGAGTGACCTGTGCCTGTCCCGACACCAAGAGCTAGTCTCTCGTTGGTTCCCCGTCTTCCCGTTCATCCTCAGGACAAATTGCAACCTGTACGGAACAGGAGGTTAAAGGTGCTGATGCTCCAAGTAGGGAGATTGCTAGTAAAGTGGCTGGAATGGCGAACCCGGGCACAAGGAGATGAGAAATGAGGTGCGTTTTAGAAACCTTTCCCCATCACACGGTGTACCATCTTCTGGGTTTCTCATGCATGTTTTCGATGTAGGAAGATGCCCTTGAAGCTGGAGATTTGGGACCCATGCGATGGGTACCACGCAGTATTCCTTTAAAGGGTCTGCGTTTGCTCACCCAACCTCACCAAACCTCTCAGCCCCAAGAGTGTCCACCCTTATGTCTCATCCAGCTGTGGGTCTAGATATGGTCAATCCAGGTTGCATCACAGCCCCTGAACTCATTGTGTAAGAATTTCTATCTCTTTCACTGTCGTTGTTTCATGGGTTTTTCAAAGTAATTTATTTTCATAATGGGGTTTAGCTGCTTTTCACGGCTGTGTTTATGCCGCTTTCCACCCACTTGACACACTAACAGAGAGATATCAATACATAGGCTTTAAGATTATTACTAGTCAGATATATTCTTGTGCGGTGAATAGGGCGTGTTGAGTCCAGTTCTCTGAGCAAGGAGTAGGTCTTGTCTACTACATATTGGGTTTATGGAACGGTATCTGAGCTAATTTGATACCCTTGTTTTATGTATCACCCCACCTCACCTTTCCCGTTAAGCAGCCATAGTGTGTTTTCTGCATGTGTGACTCTGTTCTGTTTTGTAATTCAGTTCAAGTGTAACGGTTTTTACATTCCCTCTATCAGTGATACCTTAGGAGAAGTGTCCTTTTCTGTGTGACTTATTTCACTTAGAATCGTCGTACCTAAATCCACTCATCATGCTGCTACTAACATTATGACATTGATTTCATGGCTGAGTGATATTCCATTGTACATAAGGACCACAACTTCTTTATCCATTTTTCTCTTTCCTGGGATATTTAAGGTGGAATGAAGTGGAGGTCCTTGTCAACAGAGCAGCCCTCAACTTTGGGGTGCTTGTGTCTTGCTGATTTTTCATTTTCCCAATTTATACCCCCATGAGTGGAAGTGCCCTATGCTCTCTAAGCTGTGTTTTTCAGATGTTTCAGGACACACCGTGCACTTCTCCAGAGTGGCTGTTGCCAATTTACATCCCGCCCATCAGCGTAGCAAGGCTCCCATTTCTCCATGGCCTGTCCTGCATTTCTGGTTTTGACACTTTTTTCAGCATGGCCCTTTTGACCGATGGGAAGCGAGACTTCTCTGTAGCGCTGATTTGCCTTTCCAGGTTGCTTGGTTGGCCAAAAAGGGCGTATGCGTTTTTTCCTGAATATATTCAGGAAAAAACGCATACGCCCTTTTTGGCCAAGGGCATCATTGTCAACGTTTTGCCGCTTTTCATGTGCTTTAAAGGCGATTCGTATCTACCTCCTGAAATCTGTTTCGTGCAATTCTGCCTTGATTTCAAATCCTCTTCTTTGCCTTCCCTCAATATATTTGTGGACGAGAGTTATCATTTATAACTCTGCAGGTTTGTGAATTGCAGTGCCCTGAACCTCCATTTTACAACTCGCTTTTTTGGGAGCTGGCCGCAAAAGCGCAGGATGGCTTCAGGCCCTGTTCTGGTTCTGGGGGGCAGGCTGAGCCTGTGGTTAATTCTTCTTCCTGATGGGAAAATAGAGTGACCTGTGCCTGTCCCGACACCAAGAGCTAGTCTCTCGTTGGTTCCCCGTCTTCCCGTTCATCCTCAGGACAAATTGCAACCTGTACGGAACAGGAGGTTAAAGGTGCTGATGCTCCAAGTAGGGAGATTGCTAGTAAAGTGGCTGGAATGGCGAACCCGGGCACAAGGAGATGAGAAATGAGGTGCGTTTTAGAAACCTTTCCCCATCACACGGTGTACCATCTTCTGGGTTTCTCATGCATGTTTTCGATGTAGGAAGATGCCCTTGAAGCTGGAGATTTGGGACCCATGCGATGGGTACCACGCAGTATTCCTTTAAAGGGTCTGCGTTTGCTCACCCAACCTCACCAAACCTCTCAGCCCCAAGAGTGTCCACCCTTATGTCTCATCCAGCTGTGGGTCTAGATATGGTCAATCCAGGTTGCATCACAGCCCCTGAACTCATTGTGTAAGAATTTCTATCTCTTTCACTGTCGTTGTTTCATGGGTTTTTCAAAGTAATTTATTTTCATAATGGGGTTTAGCTGCTTTTCACGGCTGTGTTTATGCCGCTTTCCACCCACTTGACACACTAACAGAGAGATATCAATACATAGGCTTTAAGATTATTACTAGTCAGATATATTCTTGTGCGGTGAATAGGGCGTGTTGAGTCCAGTTCTCTGAGCAAGGAGTAGGTCTTGTCTACTACATATTGGGTTTATGGAACGGTATCTGAGCTAATTTGATACCCTTGTTTTATGTATCACCCCACCTCACCTTTCCCGTTAAGCAGCCATAGTGTGTTTTCTGCATGTGTGACTCTGTTCTGTTTTGTAATTCAGTTCAAGTGTAACGGTTTTTACATTCCCTCTATCAGTGATACCTTAGGAGAAGTGTCCTTTTCTGTGTGACTTATTTCACTTAGAATCGTCGTACCTAAATCCACTCATCATGCTGCTACTAACCTTATGACATTGATTTCATGGCTGAGTGATATTCCATTGTACATAAGGACCACAACTTCTTTATCCATTTTTCTCTTTCCTTGGATATTTAAGGTGGAATGAAGTGGAGGTCCTTGTCAACAGAGCAGCCCTCAACTTTGGGGTGCTTGTGTCTTGCTGATTTTTCATTTTCCCAATTTATACCCCCATGAGTGGAAGTGCCCTATGCTCTCTAAGCTGTGTTTTTCAGATGTTTCAGGACACACCGTACACTTCTCCAGAGTGGCTGTTGGCAATTTACATCCCGCCCATCAGCGTAGCAAGGCTCCCATTTCTCCATGGCCTGTCCTGCATTTCTGGTTTTGACACTTTTTTCAGCATGGCCCTTTTGACCGATGGGAAGCGAGACTTCTCTGTAGCGCTGATTTGCCTTTCCAGGTTGCTTGGTTGGCCAAAAAGGGCGTATGCGTTTTTTCCTGAATATATTCAGGAAAAAACGCATACGCCCTTTTTGGCCAAGGGCCTCATTGTCAACGTTTTGCCGCTTTTCATGTGCTTTAAAGGCGATTCGTATCTACCTCCTGAAATCTGTTTCGTGCAATTCTGCCTTGATTTCAAATCCTCTTCTTTGCCTTCCCTCAATATATTTGTGGACGAGAGTTATCATTTATAACTCTGCAGGTTTGTGAATTGCAGTGCCCTGAACCTCCATTTTACAACTCGCTTTTTTGGGAGCTGGCCGCAAAAGCGCAGGATGGCTTCAGGCCCTGTTCTGGTTCCGGGGGGCAGGCTGAGCCTGTGGTTAATTCTTCTTCCTGATGGGAAAATAGAGTGACCTGTGCCTGTCCCGACACCAAGAGCTAGTCTCTCGTTGGTTCCCCGTCTTCCCGTTCATCCTCAGGACAAATTGCAACCTGTACGGAACAGGAGGTTAAAGGTGCTGATGCTCCAAGTAGGGAGATTGCTAGTAAAGTGGCTGGAATGGCGAACCCGGGCACAAGGAGATGAGAAATGAGGTGCGTTTTAGAAACCTTTCCCCATCACACGGTGTACCATCTTCTGGGTTTCTCATGCATGTTTTCGATGTAGGAAGATGCCCTTGAAGCTGGAGATTTGGGACCCATGCGATGGGTACCACGCAGTATTCCTTTAAAGGGTCTGCGTTTGCTCACCCAACCTCACCAAACCTCTCAGCCCCAAGAGTGTCCACCCTTATGTCTCATCCAGCTGTGGGTCTAGATATGGTCAATCCAGGTTGCATCACAGCCCCTGAACTCATTGTGTAAGAATTTCTATCTCTTTCACTGTCGTTGTTTCATGGGTTTTTCAAAGTAATTTATTTTCATAATGGGGTTTAGCTGCTTTTCACGGCTGTGTTTATGCCGCTTTCCACCCACTTGACACACTAACAGAGAGATATCAATACATAGGCTTTAAGATTATTACTAGTCAGATATATTCTTGTGCGGTGAATAGGGCGTGTTGAGTCCAGTTCTCTGAGCAAGGAGTAGGTCTTGTCTACTACATATTGGGTTTATGGAACGGTATCTGAGCTAATTTGATACCCTTGTTTTATGTATCACCCCACCTCACCTTTCCCGTTAAGCAGCCATAGTGTGTTTTCTGCATGTGTGACTCTGTTCTGTTTTGTAATTCAGTTCAAGTGTAACGGTTTTTACATTCCCTCTATCAGTGATACCTTAGGAGAAGTGTCCTTTTCTGTGTGACTTATTTCACTTAGAATCGTCGTACCTAAATCCACTCATCATGCTGCTACTAACCTTATGACATTGATTTCATGGCTGAGTGATATTCCATTGTACATAAGGACCACAACTTCTTTATCCATTTTTCTCTTTCCTGGGATATTTAAGGTGGAATGAAGTGGAGGTCCTTGTCAACAGAGCAGCCCTCAACTTTGGGGTGCTTGTGTCTTGCTGATTTTTCATTTTCCCAATTTATACCCCCATGAGTGGAAGTGCCCTATGCTCTCTAAGCTGTGTTTTTCAGATGTTTCAGGACACACCGTGCACTTCTCCAGAGTGGCTGTTGCCAATTTACATCCCGCCCATCAGCGTAGCAAGGCTCCCATTTCTCCATGGCCTGTCCTGCATTTCTGGTTTTGACACTTTTTTCAGCATGGCCCTTTTGACCGATGGGAAGCGAGACTTCTCTGTAGCGCTGATTTGCCTTTCCAGGTTGCTTGGTTGGCCAAAAAGGGCGTATGCGTTTTTTCCTGAATATATTCAGGAAAAAACGCATACGCCCTTTTTGGCCAAGGGCATCATTGTCAACGTTTTGCCGCTTTTCATGTGCTTTAAAGGCGATTCGTATCTACCTCCTGAAATCTGTTTCGTGAAATTCTGCCTTGATTTCAAATCCTCTTCTTTGCCTTCCCTCAATATATTTGTGAACGAGAGTTATCATTTATAACTCTGCAGGTTTGTGAATTGCAGTGCCCTGAACCTCCATTTTACAACTCGCTTTTTTGGGAGCTGGCCGCAAAAGCGCAGGATGGCTTCAGGCCCTGTTCTGGTTCCGGGGGGCAGGCTGAGCCTGTGGTTAATTCTTCTTCCTGATGGGAAAATAGAGTGACCTGTGCCTGTCCCGACACCAAGAGCTAGTCTCTCGTTGGTTCCCCGTCTTCCCGTTCATCCTCAGGACAAATTGCAACCTGTACGGAACAGGAGGTTAAAGGTGCTGATGCTCCAAGTAGGGAGATTGCTAGTAAAGTGGCTGGAATGGCGAACCCGGGCACAAGGAGATGAGAAATGAGGTGCGTTTTAGAAACCTTTCCCCATCACACGGTGTACCATCTTCTGGGTTTCTCATGCATGTTTTCGATGTAGGAAGATGCCCTTGAAGCTGGAGATTTGGGACCCATGCGATGGGTACCACGCAGTATTCCTTTAAAGGGTCTGCGTTTGCTCACCCAACCTCACCAAACCTCTCAGCCCCAAGAGTGTCCACCCTTATGTCTCATCCAGCTGTGGGTCTAGATATGGTCAATCCAGGTTGCATCACAGCCCCTGAACTCATTGTGTAAGAATTTCTATCTCTTTCACTGTCGTTGTTTCATGGGTTTTTCAAAGTAATTTATTTTCATAATGGGGTTTAGCTGCTTTTCACGGCTGTGTTTATGCCGCTTTCCACCCACTTGACACACTAACAGAGAGATATCAATACATAGGCTTTAAGATTATTACTAGTCAGATATATTCTTGTGCGGTGAATAGGGCGTGTTGAGTCCAGTTCTCTGAGCAAGGAGTAGGTCTTGTCTACTACATATTGGGTTTATGGAACGGTATCTGAGCTAATTTGATACCCTTGTTTTATGTATCACCCCACCTCACCTTTCCCGTTAAGCAGCCATAGTGTGTTTTCTGCATGTGTGACTCTGTTCTGTTTTGTAATTCAGTTCAAGTGTAACGGTTTTTACATTCCCTCTATCAGTGATACCTTAGGAGAAGTGTCCTTTTCTGTGTGACTTATTTCACTTAGAATCGTCGTACCTAAATCCACTCATCATGCTGCTACTAACCTTATGACATTGATTTCATGGCTGAGTGATATTCCATTGTACATAAGGACCACAACTTCTTTATCCATTTTTCTCTTTCCTGGGATATTTAAGGTGGAATGAAGTGGAGGTCCTTGTCAACAGAGCAGCCCTCAACTTTGGGGTGCTTGTGTCTTGCTGATTTTTCATTTTCCCAATTTATACCCCCATGAGTGGAAGTGCCCTATGCTCTCTAAGCTGTGTTTTTCAGATGTTTCAGGACACACCGTACACTTCTCCAGAGTGGCTGTTGGCAATTTACATCCCGCCCATCAGCGTAGCAAGGCTCCCATTTCTCCATGGCCTGTCCTGCATTTCTGGTTTTGACACTTTTTTCAGCATGGCCCTTTTGACCGATGGGAAGCGAGACTTCTCTGTAGCGCTGATTTGCCTTTCCAGGTTGCTTGGTTGGCCAAAAAGGGCGTATGCGTTTTTTCCTGAATATATTCAGGAAAAAACGCATACGCCCTTTTTGGCCAAGGGCATCATTGTCAACGTTTTGCCGCTTTTCATGTGCTTTAAAGGCGATTCGTATCTACCTCCTGAAATCTGTTTCGTGCAATTCTGCCTTGATTTCAAATCCTCTTCTTTGCCTTCCCTCAATATATTTGTGGACGAGAGTTATCATTTATAACTCTGCAGGTTTGTGAATTGCAGTGCCCTGAACCTCCATTTTACAACTCGCTTTTTTGGGAGCTGGCCGCAAAAGCGCAGGATGGCTTCAGGCCCTGTTCTGGTTCCGGGGGGCAGGCTGAGCCTGTGGTTAATTCTTCTTCCTGATGGGAAAATAGAGTGACCTGTGCCTGTCCCGACACCAAGAGCTAGTCTCTCGTTGGTTCCCCGTCTTCCCGTTCATCCTCAGGACAAATTGCAACCTGTACGGAACAGGAGGTTAAAGGTGCTGATGCTCCAAGTAGGGAGATTGCTAGTAAAGTGGCTGGAATGGCGAACCCGGGCACAAGGAGATGAGAAATGAGGTGCGTTTTAGAAACCTTTCCCCATCACACGGTGTACCATCTTCTGGGTTTCTCATGCATGTTTTCGATGTAGGAAGATGCCCTTGAAGCTGGAGATTTGGGACCCATGCGATGGGTACCACGCAGTATTCCTTTAAAGGGTCTGCGTTTGCTCACCCAACCTCACCAAACCTCTCAGCCCCAAGAGTGTCCACCCTTATGTCTCATCCAGCTGTGGGTCTAGATATGGTCAATCCAGGTTGCATCACAGCCCCTGAACTCATTGTGTAAGAATTTCTATCTCTTTCACTGTCGTTGTTTCATGGGTTTTTCAAAGTAATTTATTTTCATAATGGGGTTTAGCTGCTTTTCACGGCTGTGTTTATGCCGCTTTCCACCCACTTGACACACTAACAGAGAGATATCAATACATAGGCTTTAAGATTATTACTAGTCAGATATATTCTTGTGCGGTGAATAGGGCGTGTTGAGTCCAGTTCTCTGAGCAAGGAGTAGGTCTTGTCTACTACATATTGGGTTTATGGAACGGTATCTGAGCTAATTTGATACCCTTGTTTTATGTATCACCCCACCTCACCTTTCCCGTTAAGCAGCCATCGTGTGTTTTCTGCATGTGTGACTCTGTTCTGTTTTGTAATTCAGTTCAAGTGTAACGGTTTTTACATTCCCTCTATCAGTGATACCTTATGAGAAGTGTCCTTTTCTGTGTGACTTATTTCACTTAGAATCGTCGTACCTAAATCCACTCATCATGCTGCTACTAACCTTATGACATTGATTTCATGGCTGAGTGATATTCCATTGTACATAAGGACCACAACTTCTTTATCCATTTTTCTCTTTCCTTGGATATTTAAGGTGGAATGAAGTGGAGGTCCTTGTCAACAGAGCAGCCCTCAACTTTGGGGTGCTTGTGTCTTGCTGATTTTTCATTTTCCCAATTTATACCCCCATGAGTGGAAGTGCCCTATGCTCTCTAAGCTGTGTTTTTCAGATGTTTCAGGACACACCGTGCACTTCTCCAGAGTGGCTGTTGCCAATTTACATCCCGCCCATCAGCGTAGCAAGGCTCCCATTTCTCCATGGCCTGTCCTGCATTTCTGGTTTTGACACTTTTTTCAGCATGGCCCTTTTGACCGATGGGAAGCGAGACTTCTCTGTAGCGCTGATTTGCCTTTCCAGGTTGCTTGGTTGGCCAAAAAGGGCGTATGCGTTTTTTCCTGAATATATTCAGGAAAAAACGCATACGCCCTTTTTGGCCAAGGGCCTCATTGTCAACGTTTTGCCGCTTTTCATGTGCTTTAAAGGCGATTCGTATCTACCTCCTGAAATCTGTTTCGTGCAATTCTGCCTTGATTTCAAATCCTCTTCTTTGCCTTCCCTCAATATATTTGTGGACGAGAGTTATCATTTATAACTCTGCAGGTTTGTGAATTGCAGTGCCCTGAACCTCCATTTTACAACTCGCTTTTTTGGGAGCTGGCCGCAAAAGCGCAGGATGGCTTCAGGCCCTGTTCTGGTTCCGGGGGGCAGGCTGAGCCTGTGGTTAATTCTTCTTCCTGATGGGAAAATAGAGTGACCTGTGCCTGTCCCGACACCAAGAGCTAGTCTCTCGTTGGTTCCCCGTCTTCCCGTTCATCCTCAGGACAAATTGCAACCTGTACGGAACAGGAGGTTAAAGGTGCTGATGCTCCAAGTAGGGAGATTGCTAGTAAAGTGGCTGGAATGGCGAACCCGGGCACAAGGAGATGAGAAATGAGGTGCGTTTTAGAAACCTTTCCCCATCACACGGTGTACCATCTTCTGGGTTTCTCATGCATGTTTTCGATGTAGGAAGATGCCCTTGAAGCTGGAGATTTGGGACCCATGCGATGGGTACCACGCAGTATTCCTTTAAAGGGTCTGCGTTTGCTCACCCAACCTCACCAAACCTCTCAGCCCCAAGAGTGTCCACCCTTATGTCTCATCCAGCTGTGGGTCTAGATATGGTCAATCCAGGTTGCATCACAGCCCCTGAACTCATTGTGTAAGAATTTCTATCTCTTTCACTGTCGTTGTTTCATGGGTTTTTCAAAGTAATTTATTTTCATAATGGGGTTTAGCTGCTTTTCACGGCTGTGTTTATGCCGCTTTCCACCCACTTGACACACTAACAGAGAGATATCAATACATAGGCTTTAAGATTATTACTAGTCAGATATATTCTTGTGCGGTGAATAGGGCGTGTTGAGTCCAGTTCTCTGAGCAAGGAGTAGGTCTTGTCTACTACATATTGGGTTTATGGAACGGTATCTGAGCTAATTTGATACCCTTGTTTTATGTATCACCCCACCTCACCTTTCCCGTTAAGCAGCCATCGTGTGTTTTCTGCATGTGTGACTCTGTTCTGTTTTGTAATTCAGTTCAAGTGTAACGGTTTTTACATTCCCTCTATCAGTGATACCTTAGGAGAAGTGTCCTTTTCTGTGTGACTTATTTCACTTAGAATCGTCGTACCTAAATCCACTCATCATGCTGCTACTAACCTTATGACATTGATTTCATGGCTGAGTGATATTCCATTGTACATAAGGACCACAACTTCTTTATCCATTTTTCTCTTTCCTGGGATATTTAAGGTGGAATGAAGTGGAGGTCCTTGTCAACAGAGCAGCCCTCAACTTTGGGGTGCTTGTGTCTTGCTGATTTTTCATTTTCCCAATTTATACCCCCATGAGTGGAAGTGCCCTATGCTCTCTAAGCTGTGTTTTTCAGATGTTTCAGGACACACCGTGCACTTCTCCAGAGTGGCTGTTGGCAATTTACATCCCGCCCATCAGCGTAGCAAGGCTCCCATTTCTCCATGGCCTGTCCTGCATTTCTGGTTTTGACACTTTTTTCAGCATGGCCCTTTTGACCGATGGGAAGCGAGACTTCTCTGTAGCGCTGATTTGCCTTTCCAGGTTGCTTGGTTGGCCAAAAAGGGCGTATGCGTTTTTTCCTGAATATATTCAGGAAAAAACGCATACGCCCTTTTTGGCCAAGGGCATCATTGTCAACGTTTTGCCGCTTTTCATGTGCTTTAAAGGCGATTCGTATCTACCTCCTGAAATCTGTTTCGTGCAATTCTGCCTTGATTTCAAATCCTCTTCTTTGCCTTCCCTCAATATATTTGTGGACGAGAGTTATCATTTATAACTCTGCAGGTTTGTGAATTGCAGTGCCCTGAACCTCCATTTTACAACTCGCTTTTTTGGGAGCTGGCCGCAAAAGCGCAGGATGGCTTCAGGCCCTGTTCTGGTTCCGGGGGGCAGGCTGAGCCTGTGGTTAATTCTTCTTCCTGATGGGAAAATAGAGTGACCTGTGCCTGTCCCGACACCAAGAGCTAGTCTCTCGTTGGTTCCCCGTCTTCCCGTTCATCCTCAGGACAAATTGCAACCTGTACGGAACAGGAGGTTAAAGGTGCTGATGCTCCAAGTAGGGAGATTGCTAGTAAAGTGGCTGGAATGGCGAACCCGGGCACAAGGAGATGAGAAATGAGGTGCGTTTTAGAAACCTTTCCCCATCACACGGTGTACCATCTTCTGGGTTTCTCATGCATGTTTTCGATGTAGGAAGATGCCCTTGAAGCTGGAGATTTGGGACCCATGCGATGGGTACCACGCAGTATTCCTTTAAAGGGTCTGCGTTTGCTCACCCAACCTCACCAAACCTCTCAGCCCCAAGAGTGTCCACCCTTATGTCTCATCCAGCTGTGGGTCTAGATATGGTCAATCCAGGTTGCATCACAGCCCCTGAACTCATTGTGTAAGAATTTCTATCTCTTTCACTGTCGTTGTTTCATGGGTTTTTCAAAGTAATTTATTTTCATAATGGGGTTTAGCTGCTTTTCACGGCTGTGTTTATGCCGCTTTCCACCCACTTGACACACTAACAGAGAGATATCAATACATAGGCTTTAAGATTATTACTAGTCAGATATATTCTTGTGCGGTGAATAGGGCGTGTTGAGTCCAGTTCTCTGAGCAAGGAGTAGGTCTTGTCTACTACATATTGGGTTTATGGAACGGTATCTGAGCTAATTTGATACCCTTGTTTTATGTATCACCCCACCTCACCTTTCCCGTTAAGCAGCCATAGTGTGTTTTCTGCATGTGTGACTCTGTTCTGTTTTGTAATTCAGTTCAAGTGTAACGGTTTTTACATTCCCTCTATCAGTGATACCTTAGGAGAAGTGTCCTTTTCTGTGTGACTTATTTCACTTAGAATCGTCGTACCTAAATCCACTCATCATGCTGCTACTAACCTTATGACATTGATTTCATGGCTGAGTGATATTCCATTGTACATAAGGACCACAACTTCTTTATCCATTTTTCTCTTTCCTTGGATATTTAAGGTGGAATGAAGTGGAGGTCCTTGTCAACAGAGCAGCCCTCAACTTTGGGGTGCTTGTGTCTTGCTGATTTTTCATTTTCCCAATTTATACCCCCATGAGTGGAAGTGCCCTATGCTCTCTAAGCTGTGTTTTTCAGATGTTTCAGGACACACCGTGCACTTCTCCAGAGTGGCTGTTGGCAATTTACATCCCGCCCATCAGCGTAGCAAGGCTCCCATTTCTCCATGGCCTGTCCTGCATTTCTGGTTTTGACACTTTTTTCAGCATGGCCCTTTTGACCGATGGGAAGCGAGACTTCTCTGTAGCGCTGATTTGCCTTTCCAGGTTGCTTGGTTGGCCAAAAAGGGCGTATGCGTTTTTTCCTGAATATATTCAGGAAAAAACGCATACGCCCTTTTTGGCCAAGGGCCTCATTGTCAACGTTTTGCCGCTTTTCATGTGCTTTAAAGGCGATTCGTATCTACCTCCTGAAATCTGTTTCGTGCAATTCTGCCTTGATTTCAAATCCTCTTCTTTGCCTTCCCTCAATATATTTGTGGACGAGAGTTATCATTTATAACTCTGCAGGTTTGTGAATTGCAGTGCCCTGAACCTCCATTTTACAACTCGCTTTTTTGGGAGCTGGCCGCAAAAGCGCAGGATGGCTTCAGGCCCTGTTCTGGTTCCGGGGGGCAGGCTGAGCCTGTGGTTAATTCTTCTTCCTGATGGGAAAATAGAGTGACCTGTGCCTGTCCCGACACCAAGAGCTAGTCTCTCGTTGGTTCCCCGTCTTCCCGTTCATCCTCAGGACAAATTGCAACCTGTACGGAACAGGAGGTTAAAGGTGCTGATGCTCCAAGTAGGGAGATTGCTAGTAAAGTGGCTGGAATGGCGAACCCGGGCACAAGGAGATGAGAAATGAGGTGCGTTTTAGAAACCTTTCCCCATCACACGGTGTACCATCTTCTGGGTTTCTCATGCATGTTTTCGATGTAGGAAGATGCCCTTGAAGCTGGAGATTTGGGACCCATGCGATGGGTACCACGCAGTATTCCTTTAAAGGGTCTGCGTTTGCTCACCCAACCTCACCAAACCTCTCAGCCCCAAGAGTGTCCACCCTTATGTCTCATCCAGCTGTGGGTCTAGATATGGTCAATCCAGGTTGCATCACAGCCCCTGAACTCATTGTGTAAGAATTTCTATCTCTTTCACTGTCGTTGTTTCATGGGTTTTTCAAAGTAATTTATTTTCATAATGGGGTTTAGCTGCTTTTCACGGCTGTGTTTATGCCGCTTTCCACCCACTTGACACACTAACAGAGAGATATCAATACATAGGCTTTAAGATTATTACTAGTCAGATATATTCTTGTGCGGTGAATAGGGCGTGTTGAGTCCAGTTCTCTGAGCAAGGAGTAGGTCTTGTCTACTACATATTGGGTTTATGGAACGGTATCTGAGCTAATTTGATACCCTTGTTTT